>NW_005187414.1:2960703-3044473 GCF_000239375.1 Pundamilia nyererei
CCGGGCCATTCTGAATCTGCCGTCTCGCTCTGTTTATTAAGGAACAGATAAATTTTCTTACTTTTGTGAAACGGGCTAAAAATTGTATGCTGTGTGCATGCTTGACAATCATTCTCTCAGGTTGGGAGGGCTACAGCTTTACCTTTGCCCATCTGTGACCGTGCGCGCATGTGTGTGAGTGTGTTTAAGAGTGTGAGTCTGTGTGGGAGGAGACTGAATGGTTGGAGCTGTAGCATCTGCCTGTGAATCCTCTTTTTTTTGGGCCATTGAACCCTGGTTACAGCCCGATTGAAGGCTGATGAAGACATTTTCTGAATCCATCCAAAATAAAATGTAATTCTATAACTAAAATATCCTGAACCTCCCCACTCAGTTTGATCTGCTCTGAAACTTTTATTATACAGTGGTTTGAAAAGTGCATGTTTGTCACAGTTGCAGGTTTCAGATCATCAAACAAATTTAAATATTAGATAAAGAAAACACAAGTAAACACAAAATGCAGTTTCTAAATTAAGGTGTTTATTATTAATGGGGAAAAAATCCAAACCTGCACGGGCCTGTGTGCAAAAAGTGATAACTGGTAATCTAATAACTGGTTGGGCCAGCAAAAACAGCAATAAAGCAGCAACAACTGCAATCAAGCATTCACAATAACTGGCAATGAGTCTTTGACAGCGCTGTGGAGGAATGTTGGCCCTCTCATCTTTGCAGAATTGTTGTAATTCAGTCACATTGGAGGGTTTTCGAGCATGAGCCGCCTTTTTAGGGTCCTGCCACAGCATCTCAATCGGATTCAGGTCAGGACTCATTTTACTTTGCTTAAGCCATTCAGAGGTGGTATTGCTGGCGTGTTTTGGGTCACTGTCCTACTGCAGAACCCAAGTGCACTTCAGCTTGAGGTCACAAACAGATGGCCGGACAGTTGTAGGATGGTTTGGTAGACGACAGAATTCATGGCTCCATTTCCAACAGCCAGTCTTCCTCCTGAGGCGGATTAGCAGCTCCAGCCCATCACACTACCGCTGTGACCCTTTCCAGACTGAAAGCTGTCAGTGTCTTTGTTTCTCAGGTGGTTCTTCGAGTCGTAGCATGATGTCTTGCTTTTTGAGATCTTTTAGCCTGCTCCACTTTTGTTTGTTTGTTTTTTAACTGAACTGTGGTTAATCACAGTTAATTCCTGATTTAACAACAGGGGCGATTACTTTTTCACACAGGAACTGGTAGGTTTGGATAACTTTTCTCCCTTAATCAGTGAAATCACCATTTTAAAAACAGTGTTTTATACTTACTCGGGCTGTTTTTGCCTAATATTAAAATGTGTTTGATGATCCAAAACATGTAAGTATAACAAATATGCAAAACACTGGGAAATCAGGAAGGGGGGCAAAGACTTTTTCACACCACTGTATCTCTGACGATAGGGTAGGGAAAGAAAAGTCACATAGATGGATATTAGACCGTTTCTGGCATCATGGATTCAGCAGGTGTGTTTATGCAGTGCGTGTTTTATTGAAGTTATTTTTTCTTTTTTAGAATATGAGAAGTCTTCCCTTTGATGTCTCCGTACCATAAAACACTAACATTTAAAACAAAATGTTTTTCTTGATGTCAGAATGAACAAATACTGTTTGTCGGTGTATTTATTGCCAGGTGTAACATAATGAGATAGAGATGGGAGCGCAGTTGGTAACTGAACGGTCACGTTTTAAACTCATCAGACGGATTTCGTGTTATTAAAGTTGTCTGATGAGTTTGCCGAGTGACTCGACAGCTCAGGCTCTCCCATCTCTAGTGCTATTTGTTCCAAATTAGAACATTTCTGAGGCTACCCGTTTGTCCACCTTGGTACTCTCAATTAAAGGGTTAAAATATATAGATATATAATAATAATAATAATAAAGTCTGATTTTTTTTTAAAGTGTCCTTTTTCTAGGAACCGATTTGAAGCCATTATACAATTTTGAATACTTTATATATGGCAAATGATTTGAGACGTGCCACACTGTTTTCTTTATTGTGTTTTAATTTGGACCCAGCTGTATATTTGAAGAAAAAAAAAAAGCATCTGTAGTGTTTTTTTTTCCTGCCTATATGCTAAAGCCACAATACAGAAACCTAGAATCTACAGTGTAAATGTCTATTCCTTTAGTAACTAGCATGACTGGAACCTCTTTTCGTGGTTTCACCAATAAAGGAGAATATTTCGCTGGTGAGACCGAAAACATGAAATAGTCCACTTTTAGAAACATTTGGAAGAAAATAAACAAGTTGCTTAATGATGTTGTGAACGGCTGTCTTTATTTAAGCATGCGCTACATTTTTTTTTTTCACCAGCTGAGGTAGGCTGCCCTCTGGTGGCGGAACGGTGGAAATGAAAATGTAAAACCAAAAACTGGAATGCGCACCACTGGCCAATTTATTAGGTACCCCTGTTCCCTTCAAATCTGCCTTCATTCTTGGCGTAGATGTTGAAAACAAAACAGTGATTTTGGTCCACGTTGGCAGGATAGGATGACACAGTTTCTGCACATTTTATGGTGAAAAATGGACATGTAACTAAAGTTTATTTATATAGCACCTTTCACAGACATATGTCACAAAGTGCTTTACAAGGTAAAAACATAATACAGTCATAAAATACATCATAAAAACCCTGGTCTGCAACAATACTCACACAGGCTTTTAAATGTGGCATTTAAATGATGCTCATAGCATATAGGTTGTGCTGGATCAGGTGACCCATGATGCACTGAGTGTTTCTTCTTCAGTCACCTTTCTCAATAAATCTCTGTCTCTCTTCCACAGCATGTCTTTATCCTGTCTTCCTTCTCTCTCCCCAACCAATCACAGCAGATGGCCCCGCCCCTCCCTGAGCCTTCTGCTGGAGGTTTCTTCCTGTTAAAAGGGAGTTTTTCCTTCCCACTGTCCTACTTGCTCATAGGGTGTCATGTGATTGTTGGGTTTTTCTCTGTATGTATTATGATGGGGTCTACCTTACAATATAAAGCGCCTTGAGACTGTTGTTGTGATTTGGCGCTGTATAATATAATTGTATGTTCAGAGATGCTCTTCTGCATACCTTGGTTGTAATGACTGGTTATTTGAGTTAGTGTAGCCTTCCTATCATCTCAAAGCATTCTCCTCTGACCTCTGGCATCAACTATGTATTTTTGCCAAGAGATCTGCTGCTCACCTTCTTTCCCATTTAACTTCACCAGGTCATCATGACTACATCTATCTGCCTAAATGCGCTGGGTTGCTGCTATGCGATTGATTAGATATTTGCGTCAATAAGCAGTTGAATGGGTGGACTGAAGAAGTGGGGGAGTATCATTTTCACTGCTAAAACCGATTAGTGGAAAAGGTATCTGCTCATCTGTCTGTATCCTGGCCTCTGTTCATAAACATTTGACTGGTGGAGATAAGGAGGAACATGAGCTGGTGTGTAAAGGGTGGGAGAAATCTAAGAAGCAACACCTTCTCTCTTCACACAGACCCCATTTTCAGCTATGAAGAGCAGGTGACGAGAACTTTTCTTACACCTAAACCAAAGCACAGAGTAGTCTAAGGCAGTTTTATACAGAAGTGCTAAAAAAAACGGAAATCTACACTTGCAAACTGTCCAGTGTTAGTTGTGGTTGATCTGTGTGTGTTTCTTGCAGTGCAAGGACATAAAAGGTGCTTAAAAGTAAGCTGGTGGTGCAGCGGTTAGCACTGTGGCCTCACACCCAGGTTTTGCTTGTTCATCCTGTGTCTCTTTTCTCAGAGTACTTAGATTCACTCAAAAGATGCTATTTTTTATTTTTATAGTTGTTTTTATGTGCGGATGTAGGAAAGTTGTCACTGTGTTTACTGATGACCTGCCCAGGCTGTAACCTTCCGCTCTTCCAAAAAGCAGTTTTTCATCCTTTTAACTATTAGTGTTCTGCGTGTGTGTGTTCCCACTGCAGGAACAGCCACTCAGAGGTACCCAACCCAGAGGAAGTACTTCGCGCTGCTTTCTTTGGTGAACTTTTGACTCTTTTAAACTTACGGCCATAAAAAGTACCATTTAAAAAAAAATAGAACCAAAGCAAAACCCAGATAAAGAACAGCTGAAGTCAGTTTTTCTTTTCTTCTTTATTGGGCTTCTTAGACCAGTGACAGTGAATCAGGAAATTATTGTTTTAATGTTTGCTGCTCTGGGTGCAGAAGCGGATGAGAAGATGGGTGGTGACATGAGGGGGGGAAAGCAGCAGAAATGTCTTGCAACACTACCTCAGCGTTATCAGAGTAAAATGTAAAAAACAAACAAAAGAAAAAACGCTGTTTAAACCACAAAAAATATACAGCATGTGTCTGTTCAAGTCTTTCAATACGACAGTCCCACAGCATATTCAACCACCTTAAGATTTTATTACACTGCTCTCAGCAGAACAATGAGAATGTGGAGAAGAGAACACAAAGTGAAGGGAGGTGTATTCAGGAAAACCAATAAAGGTGACAGAATAAAGGAAGGAACACAAGACCCAACCTTAGATCCACTCAAAGGCTGAATGAAACTGGAACATTTCACCATCCCACAATTAGTGAGAGTGCATGTATGACAGCAGAAAAAAAAATCTTATTTCCTGATAAATTTCCAGAAAAAAACTAATAAAAACAATGACTGGACAGTGTTTCTCATAAGCTCCTGGAACTGGGCACTGCGAGTACCTATCCTCTACATATTTGCTAATTTGTTAACCTTCCTATCACCTCCCATAACAAAACTGTCCAGACCTCACTTTATCTTTAAAGTCCATTTACCTACACGCTTTCTTTCACAACCCTGCACCTCTCTATCAGAGGTTAAGTCATGAAGCAGCTCCGCTTTTCCTGTTTTGCTCCAGGATAACAAGATCCTGGTTGTTTTTATTCGCCCCAGTTGTGGCTCTGCACAAGCTCAGTTCACAGACTTATCACGTTCTCATCTCATCCATGCGCCACGGTTCATAGGCATACCAGGCGGAGGGGGCAAGGGCACCTGTGACTGTCCTGGAGGCACTGGAGGTGGAGGAGGGTACCCAGTGGGTGGAAGGGCCATCCCTGGTGGAGGCACGTGGCCTGGTGGCATGCGTGGAGGCGGTGGCGGGGGGTAGTTGTTGTAGACCGGTGGTGGATAGGATGGTGGCAAGCTGGGTGGTGGGTATGTGGAGGGAGGAGGTGGTGGCCCAGGAGGAGGTGCTGAAGGTGGTGGATAGACGTGATACATTGGGGGTGCGTAGCTGGGCGGCATGGAGTAGGAGGGACCCTCAGTCTTCATCATGGACTGTAGGCTCTGGTAGCCTTCACCAGACATATAAGAGCTCGTTGTGGACATCAAGTAGTTGGAAGGTGGTGGAGGAGGAGGGCGGTGGGGCAGCGGAGGAGGCTGGTGTGGAGGTGGAGCCTGTGGGGGAGGAGGAGCTGTTTCATTTCCTGGTTCTGCTTCTGCGGGAGGAGCTGGAGTGAAAGGACAAAGTAAAGAGAAACGACTTGTTAATAAAAATCAGCTTCCCTACTGCAAAGATCTAAAATGAAGCTCTCAGACAGTGAGCACACGGGCAGACCAAAACTACCAGGCTTAGCCACATAGGAGGTCTCATTATGAGGCTCAAGCACTAATCAGATTGGTCTGGGATAGGTTAGGGGTATGCGTGTCTTGGGAAATAATGTCCAGACGAGATGTGGTTACGTAAGCAGACTGAAAGGACTAACGACTGTGGGCTGCTTCTAAGCTCGAGCTGCAGGCAGGGGGTCCTGGCTGCTCATTATTGGTTGCTGTGGTGGCGCACGCAAACAGAGTATTAAGAGGACGCCAGCACGTAACGATATTTTGATCCAGCTCTAAATCATCTGAACTTCCTGGACAGTGTAAAGAATGCAGATGACGTAAGCTACAGAGTCACGCTTACCTGGGGGAGGCTGCGTTGTGGGTAGTGGAGGCATGGGGCTCTCCAGTCGAGGAATCTTTGATCCAACTTGTTCTGTGAATTAAATAGAAGCTTTTTAAGACAAAACAAAACTGTAACTGCGTAAGCAAATGCTTCTGTGCTCCTGGATAATGATAAAAACCTCAACCCTGCCAGGAAAATCTAACTGCCGTCTTTCATCTTTCTCTAAACTGCTCTTCGTTGACATTAATTTGTTGCTTTCTTGGAGACATTTCAGTTTAATTTCATCAGATTTTAACAGCTTTAAAATCTGCCTAATCATTAATAAACATGTTACCTGGAGCCTTTGGTTCATCTTTGGGGGACGTCTGTAACACAGAGGAAATAAATTATGAGCCCCGTGCATGAATCATGTTAAACACGAGTTGTACAGCACAGGCTGAATGTATACATACATGTGAGCGTTTAAGCTGGCGTGACGGGCTACCACCCTGAGGGGAAGTCTTTTTTGGTGGTGGGGGAGGAGGGTTAGCGGCTGGCGGTTGTCCCTGTGGAGCTGGAGGAGCAGAGATCGGAGCAGCAGGTGCCCTCTCCTTCTCCTGCATCTGCTGAGGGATGGGTTTGTTTCCCTGAGAGTACAGGTCCAGGATCTGGTGGCAAATGTCTGGAAGGCAAAGACATGTTTTTTTTGGTAAAGACAAAAAAAAAAAAATACAAAGGAAGAGGCTTTAAGTGGAACGCCTTTATGCTGAGTACCTTCAAGTAGCTCCACTGGAACGTCCTGGACAAACTGCTCCCACCAGCGGCGTGTAGACTGCTTGTTGGTCCATTCCTGGATGTCGAATTTGCACAGGCGGCCAGCCAGGTACATGACAGCGACCGCGATGATCTCCGGCTCCCACTGCAGAGACAGCATGGTGCACAGGCTGCAAACAACACGAGCGGTGGTTTGAGTTTTTGCCCGTTGAAGCACCAGGTTATTGTGACATCACCATATAACTTTGCATTCCTTACAAATGAAAACTAACCAGGCTGTAAAACCTGACGCACAAAATCCTCACCTGTCGTTGACAAAGGTCCAAGCCATTTGCAGCACCTTGCACACTTTATTCTTCTCCCCTGTAACGTGAAACAGGTCAGAGTTTGCCCACAGGACCATCATTTCTCACGCTCTGTGGAGCTGATGTCATACTTATCCTATCTCACCTTTGAGCTGCTTGACATAGCGCAGCAGGAACATGTAGGGGTGCTCCACCTGCAGGTCAAACTTGATCGTCTGGAGCAAAATTCTCTCCAACACCATCACCTCTTCCTGTTAAAACAAGCAGGCTAATTAAAGGCTTACTGCTGTGTCAGAGTATCGTTCTTCCAAAAAACACCCTGCTCGTAAATGTGGAGGCAGTCTCTAAAAACGCTGTAGGTGCTGGAAATCCTGCACATGTTAAAAACATGAAAGCTCACAACTAGATTGCATGTGTGGTCGTTTTCTCTGGATGTCGCCGTTCGTTGTGGCAATGAATGACAAAAATTCTCCTTTTAAAAAATGTAACAATAATATTGTCTTTTGGAAAAATCCTAATTTTAGTGGCTTAACAAGACAAGTTCCCATTACCTTTACTTCCAATTAGTAACGATTAGCTATTCGACTCTCATCTGGCTTAACTTTTCATTTAAAAACACTTAAGTAAGAAAGAAGCTGATGTACAATTCTGACTTAATGACAGTAGTTAAGCTACCGGTACTAAAAACTGGTGAGAAAAGCCAGGACACTGATGGTGGCTTATAACTAAAAGGCTGATATCCAAATACCACTGATGTATTTGGTATGACTGCAAATGATTGACAGTAAAAGCCCTCTATAAGTTAAAGCTATTGGACTAAAGGCTTCAGCTCAACTGAGAAAAGCACTCAGGCTCAGGGCATCATGTTTTGGGAGAAACTGGCTAATTCTAGCATGATGCTAAATAAGCTAAAGAGCGACTTGGAAAGCAAAGAAGCCGTCTGTAAGATGCTTGTGCCGCCTCATGTGAGTGCTGTAAATGTGTCTAACAAAGTGACAAGTTATAAGCCAGGGCCAGATGTCACAGATCTATCAGCTCTATCAAAAGTACTCAAGGTCAAGTTAAGTGAAACAGAGGCTACTTCATGCTAATAGATATTTTAGCTCGCCAACTGGTAAGAGGTAAAAGAAAATCTTGAATGTTGAGAGGGAGTTCTTTGTTTTTAATAGCAAAGACGTGAAGCGGCATAATGACATAATCATGTTCCACTGCATTTACAGCTTGTTCTTGTTTGGTTTTGACCCCGTGAGAGCTGCTGGTTTGATTACTGTCTCTGAGTCAGGGCACATAAAGCTGTGTTGAGTGACGCTCTGATGACCTCGCTGATGTGTTTAAAGAATGAGTCATGGCTCACTGTGGTATTACACACCTAATGTACCAGCTTGAAACTAAAGAAATGTAAGCGTGTTTGAGCAAAGCTTTGTATGCAAGTGAACACAGACAGTTATTCTAATAAAAGCGAGGAATAAAAGTTTGTTTGTACTGCAAGCCTGCTTCACTTACAGGCAGCTAAGGTAAATAAAAGCCCTGATCACTAAAAAAATAAGTAAGGAACTTTTTAGGTTATTGGAAACTTCAGTTTTACCAGGACCTCATTTATTCTGCCTGTATCAGTGAGCGCTGTTACACACCACCTGTTTTTAAACAGGTATTCACACCCATTCTGCTTCTGCAATCACAAGTGAAAAACCTCTCAAAACAAAGGTCAATACAAGGAACTGCACCTTGGGATCATCTCCAAACTGGGCAAACTGCACATCATTCAGGAGGCTGCGGGCAGTTTTAATGATATCTTTGCACTTCTTTGGGGTTTCCTCCACTTTACCAGCCAAGAAAAGACAACAAGCTCCCGTCACCTGTCGAGACACATATCACACCATTACTTCACCATTACAAACATCAGGTCTGCTTCCAGGAGCGAAACAAACAGAGACCATTATCAGATTGACTTACATATCTGGGAAACTGCTTGAAGGAGTGAAACATGTAGAAGCGGTGGAAATATATGATGCCCGTTGCCAGTGTGTCATAGTGTCTGAATGCAGGTCAAGGACTCACAAAGACTATTAACGGTTTGCAAAATATCAGCTTTAACATGTGACTCTTTAAATTAAAAAAATATATTTTAATAATGCTTCCACAAACATCATTATATATAAGTATATCAGACAGACCCTGCAAAAATGTTCACATTCACATCAAAGTAGGTTCTGTGAGAAAGGACAAGACAGCCATAAAAGGCGTTTTCAGATGTATTGCTTTTTAAAAGTCTGTTTATCTTTAACTATAAAACTGAAGCATGTGGCACTGATTAATCTTGTGACCCTTTCTCGTGTAGCTGTAGCAATGAATCTATCATCTAAATCAAGGATACAAGCCAAGTCGGGTCCCCACGTCGAATATGAAGCGAGCCCCTTCTCTGCGATACCGGGCCTCTGTGCCAGGGTCCAGACCCTCAGACTGAGAGGGCGTGTGGGCTAAATCCTTCTTGTCCCAGTACCAGCATGGTTTTATATGGTCCAAGATTGCCTGGCCCGTCATTGACGAGTTTTCCTTGGATTCCTTCATTGATTGAGGAGAGGCGGTGGATGGACCCGCTGTGCTGGACTGCTGAGATAAAAATAAAAAGGATCATCACTAAGGGCAGCAAAGCATTAAATAGCATAGCTCACACGAGTAGATATTTACGTTCAGGCAAAGAGTACCACAAATCCTGTCTCTTTCTTAAAAAAGGATCTGTCTATAACCTGGCCACCAGTGTATTCTGTGAGGGCCATAGCGCAGTTTTATAAACACACTCAGGCTTATAAAAAGTGTAATTAGCTTGTAGTCCACGGTGTGAGACGCTAAAGAGCAGTAAACATTTCTGAGCTACACTGAGCTCCAAGTCCAGGCTCGTTGTAAACAAATCGATGATTAAAATGGATTCAGATAGCAACATAATATATCTCTATAATTTTCACGGATCTGTGAATGTCGGCTCCCAGTGTGCATACAGCAGCACAGCAGAATCAACAGTCGAGTTTAGACACAGCGAATAATGCTTTGCAACGAACCCGCTACTGCTGGCACTGTTAGCTGTGATGGTAACTTAGCTTCGTAAAACTAAAAAAGCAGCTAGGGGCGGAGATTAGGGTAACACGAGCCACACACTCGAAGCGGCTTAAACGCACCGACAGGCTAACATCTATGAAACACTCAAGCTGAGGGCAACCAACGCCGTCACATCAACAGGGCCACTCTGCACCAGCCTCGGCTAGCTAAACCTCGGCTAGCAAACTTGCTCCACTCGGTGTAACGCCGAAGCTTCCGACATGTCACAAGTAGTTCAGAATTCAGCCTCTTCATCTCCCCGCCGCTTCCAACGAGACACAACTCTTACCTTTAACATGTAGACGTCCGAATAAATCGCCTGAATCAGGCAGTTGTAGCAATAATCCACAGTTGATCACAATAAGTTGGCTAACAAGTGAACAACAGACCCCATTGTAACAAGGGCACCACCATTTTGCGGTACGTCAGACCGTTGGATGACGTCATCACGCAGGCACTGAGGTACACGTGCTCTCGGGTCACATTTTTCTTTCCATTTCCACTGCTAAATTAATTTCATTCGTGTTTTGAGTCTATCCAGCGCTGCTGGAAACAGCCCGCCTTTCCTGAAAACATTTTAAATTCTTATATTCTTGATAATAATCTAAAGGATGATATTCCCAATAATATCCACTAGAGGGAGACACAGAATCTCTCTTGGACTTTGGCGGTCAGCATTGACTTAGCATTGACCAAATAGTTTACATGTGCAAATTACAAGCAAGCAAGCAAATATTATTTACATTGTGCTGAATAGTCACCGGTTATTTTCACACCTGGTGAGTCCTGCAGCAGGTAACACCCAAACATAGAAATATGCTCCTCACAAGAAATATCACTGAATGTAGCAGTAGCAGGATGTATAAGGAACCCAACCAAACAAGTATGAGTTGTGACCAGTATAAATGCGAATCTGCAGGTAAGTTAAAAATTAAATTAAAAAGAAAAAATGACAAGGTTAAACACGTATAATACATAAACTGAAGCAGATTTTCCTTTGATACCTATAGATCTTTATACATCTGTATATGTTACAAACATACTTCTGATGCACAACTGGATCTAAGAGTAGATGAGTTTTGCCGGTGTTTGCCTGAGAGTGCACATACTAAAGAACACTGAGCCAAAATCTACTCTGTCTGACTCCCTAAATAAACATCACTGGTTTATTTTACTGATTAAACACAAGAAAATCTCTCATTCTTTTACCTCAGTGCCGGCGTTATCTTCTATATTACTCGTGAGTTATTTATATCTAATCAAACAATACGTACACGTTTAAAATTAACTTAAATATTGGTTTTGAGCTGTATGCACAGGATGACGATGATATTAATTAATACGCAAAACAATATATGCACATGAGATTCAAACTGCAAATAATTATCATGTATTATCTGTCGCTATGGCTTCTGAGTTTAAACATGAAGGTTGTGAAACAGGACAGATTAGGAAAGTTTACCACCTCATCCTGCTGCAAAGGAGAAGGCGAGAAAAAGGACTGATTAGGACAAAAAAAAGATGTTTTTTGTGGTGTTTATTGGTAATGGAACTTGCTATCATATTGACCAAAAAGGAATTTTAAGCAGGAAAATGAAAATATTAGAAAAGTAATTTTGCTTTAGGCTCCTGTTGTTGACACGTGAAAGGTGCAGCATCATCTGTGCTTGTTTAAATGTCACTGCATAAGAGCGGGGCTTGCAAGTAACATCTTGTGCCCTCTGCATCCCCCTCCCGCCCAGTCTCACTTCTGAGAAAAGCCAGCATTGAATCATTTACTCCGTCCAAATTAGAATTTGGAATCTGCATGCATTATATATTCACCCCTGCTCGGACAAATCCTCTTAACTGTGGGAGAAATTGTCAGGATGTGTCCTGTAGAAAAGTAAGAGCCTTGTCTAGTTGTATTGCCTGTAGCAAGGGAGCATCTCAATCTGTCACTCAAATCCACACACACACACACACACACACCAGCCACCGTAAATCAGCTTATGAATAATATATACTTATACTTTCTTTATTAATATTAAACATTGCATAATGAAGCGCCGACTATAAGCAAATCCCAGAGCAATATTCATATTACCCCAGCTCTCCTGGAGTGGACCTTTCATTGTTTATGTCAGCTCTGTCACGCTGTGGTTAAACGCATTGAAGCGACTGCCTCCAAAGGTCTGCACGCTTAACCCTAAAAACTGTATAAAGTCCAGTTTCCGTCATGTACATTAGTCTATTTTAGGACTATATTAATGTCTTTGTTGTATTCTTTGGAGAGTAAATAAATGGGAGGGACATGAAAAATGGAAGACGTAAGGGATGCAATGATGGAGGTGACCCAGAGTCAAAGCCGGGGGAGTCGTGTGTCCACGCAAATGCAAAAGCTCCTAATTTAAAAAAAAAACCTTTGTTATCGGGCTCATTATTTTAATGCTTAACTGTAAGTTACAAACAAGGCAGATCTTTCTAAAGTCAGTAGATTGCATGTCAGCACCGTGGCCCCTTGTAAGTTGGACAAAACTTTCACATCTTGCTTGGATGTTGCCCCGTGGTGTGTTCAGGTACCTCCTCTTGAGCGACCGTACTTAGCATGAGAGATGCATGTCTCCTTAGAGGCAACATTTGGACTTAAAACCTTTCCTGTGTCCACAAGTGGGGTATTTGTGGTATGTTGGCCCCATGCAACCCAGCTTTAAACTGCCTTTGCCCAGAGCCTGCAGTTACAAGCTATAATGGAGACATTGATGTATTATTGAGAAACCCATGGGTAAGGATCAAGGAGCTGCTCGCAGCCGGCAGGGATGGCAAGAGAGAGAGCGAGAGAGAGAGAGCGTGTGTGAACTCAGGATAATGTTTTCCTTCAGCATTCAATATGTCCGCGACTGCTGTTGCTCTCTTGGCCCGACGCGGAGTCGAAGACACTCCGTGTAATATCACATATCGAATTTATGCGCTCCAGTCAAAGCAATATGCTCGACAACATGCTTGGCCTATCTGTGAAAGATAGCTGTTGTGCCGTAGTGTTTCCATGTGGCGTCTGCTGAGGTTACGTCTACTTGAGCCAGAGCTGAGATGACATTTCATTTATATAAATAATTACTGTCCTGAAAGTCCCCTAGGCCTGCCCCGAAGCAATCAAACTTCTAATGCTCTTAAAATTGCCCACCATGTTTTATTAATGGCGGGCTGTAAAATGTATTGCTATGGCTGCACACTTCTCTGCTGATCTACGAGGAAACAGTGTCAACTTTAAACAGCCGTGTGAGGCTATTATTTTTATTCGACAATGTATTTCAAGCAAATTACGGCACGGCACCACTTTGGACTGTATGGTGTGGTGGCATTAGAGCTGTACTAACCTGTATCTCAATGCAGACCCGTACGTGTGCAATTACCTTCCCTTAGTGCTATTAATTGCCTCTCAGTGAACCCGATCTGCTTTTCCAAGGACTCTCTCTCAGACGCTGAACTGTATAAATGGCAAATTAAGGAGGCTTCATTCTAAAAATAGGGATGGAGTTTAGTAATGCTGCATTAAGGTATCACCGCCTAAACAGGTTCTCCAGACTGTGCCAACAGAGGGTACTGTTGCCTCACAACATATTTAAATGATCCCCAACAACAAAGCTACAGCATGGGTTTTCCACCCTCTGACTCAAATGTGAGTAAATACTACATGTATGGTGCCATGTGTCCTGTGCATTGCTTCACCGTTTACACAGCCGACAAAAGCACAGCAACACAAAGGATTAATTGTCTAAATTAAAGGTGACCCTTCATCCAAGTTTGACTTGGACCTGATCGAGGTGTTTGCTGTTCTTGTTTTAAGATCATTTCCATCTGGCGTGCCTGTGAGGCTTCTGTAAGCAAGGATGATGAGGTGGTGGTTTTAATAGGTAAAAGGTGAAATGACCAGATTGATTTACTTCATACTATTTGTGATAGAATTAGCAAAAAGAAAAAAGAAAGTCAAGGTGAATTTTGGCTGCTAACTCGACACTGCTTCCAATAGCCAGACATGAGCGTGTCTGTGAAGTAGCCACTGCTGAGTGATGTTTGCGTCTGAAGCTGGTGGTGGAGCTCTGGGGAGCCACTGCTGGTTGCCCCCCGCAAATTGTCTCTGTGTTGTTTGCCGTTCACACCTCTGTAGTGGCTGATGTCTTGGACGCACTTAAACTTGAATGAGGCAACACCAACCACACACACAAACACACACACACACACACACACACACACACACATGCGGGTCGCCCCAAACAGGGCATGTTTCGTCGTGTGAGCTGCAAAGACGGCTCAATAGGAGACACTGGAGCTTGTTGGAAGGAGGGGAGGGAGGTGTCTCTTGTCCGTCTGCCCGCCTGCGCTCTCTCTCTCTCTCTCTCTCTGTCGCTTTCTCTCCCTCTCTCAATCAACGCGGCTACTGCCACGAGAGCCAAGAGTTGCCGTTTCTGCGCACCGATGCCAAAACGCGCGAGGGGAGTCAGTGCCAAAGGGTCATTGTAGCGCGCCACTGCTGAGATGGAAGGACTGTAGGGAATCCTAAACTAAAGAGCCACCATTTGAACCCAGATGATATAATTATATCATTAAAATTAAAGAAAAGGAGAGGAGTTAAATAGGTGACAACATCCATCACTGGTGGAGTGCTCCGTAGGCTACTTAATCTGTCACCGCGGTCGCTGCAGAAGCGGACAGTCCAGGATTTTTTTTCCTTTCCTTGTCCTATTTGGTTAATCTGCAAAAGCTCACTTTACCGGCGCACTCATTAAGTCATCGGTCGTCTGCAGACGCTTCCTTGCTAAAACTACACTTTTTTGGCGTCCTTAATCCAAGTGTTGCTTCCTCCGAGGCGCAGCAGGACACCGTGGACTGAGCGGTCCTTCATCCTTATCGCGCTGCTGTCCGACTGGTGATCTTTCCAAAAGAAAAAAAAAGAAACAAAAAAAGACGATTTCCAGCTAAAGACTGTGAAAAGCAGCAGGGGAATACAAAAGGGAGCGGGAAGTCGGGGACCTGTGATCCAGAGAGGACCGACACCACGGTCCAAGCCGACTCCAAGTGCCGTTCACCGGGCGATGCCAGAGTAGATGCCGGGGCAATGTCCCGCCGCAAGCAGGTGAACCCGCAGCACTTATCGTTGACGCACAGGGAGACAATACAAGGTGAGGTTAAAATCTTTACACGCTCATCACTTCCTTTATCGTAACATTTACTGCTTTGCAATTTTGTCAATATTATTATTTAGCCCGATTCGGACTTTCGGGCCAATATAAATAAATAAACAACTAAACGTGATTAATAACGCACTTTTCTTTTTAGTAAAACACGAAGACAGCACGTTGTTTTCAGTGATTGCAAAAAATGCGCCGAACAAGAAAAAATAAATAGATCATGTGATATCACTAATGCACAAACAATAAAAAATAGTAGGTATACCGTGCAGCTGCTTATTTAAAACTAAACTTTTAGACTCGATGCGAGTGACTGCATGGCTTCTAAACTATTTTATCATTTGTATCAGTGTAAGTGAGACCGTTTTTACATGCGCCTTTTTCGGCTTCAGTGGATTTTACTACAAGGGACGATCCTGTGACAGCTACAACTGGGGTGTCTGCTTGATTGTGTGTGTGAGTAGCACTCACACACACACATAAAGACACACGTGCACACACACACACACGTGCACTGAGGTTGTACTCTAACAATTCATATTCAATTTTACGTTTTCTCTTCTCCCGGGATGTGTCACATTTGCGCGTGGATACTTTGTTAAACATTTCCACAGAGGGTGAGTTTGCACGATTAAAGTTTTTTTTTTCTTTCTTAAAAAATAGCCTCTTTCTCTCTCACTTTTTGTCACACACTCTAACATTTTGGCACAAAGCATCAAACTTAAAATGATTTGTTTTTTTGCGACACACCGGCCCACAAGAAGAATATTTAAGAATGGAGCAGGGCACGAAAATAAACACACACACACACACACACACACGGGGAAGATCACTATTTTTTTATTTGTACTATATTTGCTAATCTTATTATTACGTGGGCCACATTTTAGGATCCGTAGGGTCACAACTTCTTTTCACGAGTGCGGCAAAAAAACAAACTGCGCAGGATTTTTCCTTTTTCTTTCTTTCTTTTTTTTTTTTTTAGGGAGGCGAGCATATGATTAAAAAGTCTTATAATCCAATTTCAAATCAATTATATCAATCTAACCTTCATCTCCCAGCGCTCTGCTGTGCCTAAATCCAATTTCATAGAGGCCTAATCTGGGTAATTCATTGCAGAAGTTCATGATGTAATCTTTGGCCAATCTGTTTTGCGTTGAAAACGGTTAGGTGCATTCCGTCCCACCCGACACATTTAACATTTAGACTCATCACTATTCACTTTGGCACTCTCTCATTGACTTTCCCCTCTGAAGTTTTTTTTCTTTTTGTTTTTGTTGTTGCTGAAATTGTTTCGCCAATTTCAGACACAGAGAGCGATCTGAGAGACACATCCAGATATAAGCGGTGGGTTTTTTGTTAAATTAATGGAATTATTTTTATTTGTCATAACGTGCAGCACCACGTTAAGCTGATGCTTGGCTATGGTGCAGCTATTGATGTGAAGGCTGATTCTCTCTGTTGTCGCTCTGGCTGTCTGATAATTAATTCAGGTGGAGATGATTTCAGCCCCAGTCGTACATTTTTTCGACTGAACCGAAAAACAAACAAACAAAAATTTGCAAAACTTTGTTTGCACCTCAGGCACTGCTTTTGTGTGTTTAACACTTAATCTGGATAAAGTGTGTCTAACAATTGCAGCTTTTTTTCTCCTCTTTTTTACATAACATCCCTCTGTTATTAGTCAACTCATACAAATTAAGGCTAAAATAATATTTGCTTCTGCTTCTGCACCTGCTGAATGTCATTAGGCTGATAATTAGCTGTCACAGATCAGCTTTCATTTTCTTAATTTCTCTGTCCAAGCTCTCAAGCTGCGCTGAAATGTCCCCAGGATTCATTTGCTCTTGCCTGAAGCTTTAAATGACTGGATTTAGAAATCTTTTTAATCATCTCTGGCTTGGTCTTTAAAAACAAAAAAACAAAACTTGCAAGTGTCACAAAACAACTTAATATCTCTAAATGCTGACAAATGTTTTGGTGCTTAGCCTAATAACACAGGGGTGGTCGAGTACAGGGTGGAGGAAAGGAGGGGAAATGTGTGGAGAGAGGGCCTGGCTCTCATCTTCTTTCAGTGTCACCTACTTAAAAAAAACATACTCCAGCAGTGGCAAAGACCTGAGAGGCTCAGGTTCAAGAGGGAGGACTTGGACCTGTGTCCACAACTCAGGCTGGAGGACCAAGAGGGGCAGTGGGAGGAAAGCCAACTTGTTATTTGATTAAGTCAACACATGTACGGAGATACTGCCAAAGAAAAAGAAAGAAAGACGAGAAGAAAGAAGTACATTTCTGAAAAAAGAAAGTTTGATTTTAATATCACTTTGCAGCTCGACGGTTTCACATTTTCTGTATCGACTGTCGAGACCAGTCTCGGCGTATCTCTTTATAAAAGGAATGATATTTAGCTTCTGCAGGGCACCAGCATTCATCAAAACACACGTCATGGCTCACTGTAACAGAACACAGCCTTGTGCCAGCTGCAGGCCTACAGGTCATGCACTACTTATGAACAGAACCTGAATATCTGCATATTTCTGGACAGGCTTAGCAGAAGCCTGTGTACTTGCCAGGCCAGACATCTAAAGGGGTGAACAAGCGACTGTAACTGCAGTCGAGGCACTCAGTGCGCAAGTATGCAGCAAGGAAGGAACACGCTGACTCTATGTAGATCTGCCTATACTGTGCAACTGCAGAAAGAACCACGCTCAGAATACATCAGCACGTATCTGTTTATGCTCTCACTGTGACAAATGCAGCAGGCCGATTCAGTCGGCGCAGTTTATAGTTCATTCTCGGTTTCCTTACAGGGAAATCATCCCTATAGGCTTTTTCAGGCTCGGTGATTCAGCTTCGGAGTCACATCCGTGACAAAGAGAGACCTGTCACACAAATATCCTTATGAATTAGTCAAATTAATGTGGAACGACTGGCGTTTAGCATCCCAGGTTTGCTCCCCCCCCTTTCTTCAGAGAGTGGTGCATTTGCAATCTCGAATCAGATTTATTACTGTGAATTCTTCTCTGGATTCAGCCGTGGAAACGCCTCGTGATAACTGTTTACCCTCCGAATTGGCATGCTACTTGTGAAACAGTTAATGTTTTCTTCTTTATGCACACCATATGGCTGTCAAATGATGGGGAGAAACCCACCGTACGCAGTCTTACGCCACAGTAAATATGCACACACATTGTGGTAACCGGATGATAATCTCACAGGGGAGATGACTGTTGAGCGATTTATGATTCACTGCGAGGCAGTGCTGCAGTTTGTTCGCCGATTTTCCTTCTATATTTCAATATTATCGAACACGTTTAATTCGTTTTGCAATGCTTATAAAGCGGCTTTTTTTATTATTATTATTATGATATCTCTAAAATTGTTTGGCAAATTTGATTTATATCACCAAATGTCATGCCTCAGAGGTTGCAAGTCATTTATAGCGATTTAGTGACAAGTCACAGTCAGCTGCAGTCGTATTTTGCTCACTTTCAGGCCTGATAATCTAAGATTTATGATAAGAAATAGGGCTGCTACAGATTAAATGGTGATATGATAATGAAACACACAGGCCTGGCCTTTCACAACGCACACTGTTGCAGCTCTCCTTGGCAATCGCTGCTGAGAAAAAAGGGGAGAGGCTAAGCGAGGCCGCTTGTCGTTTGAATTTTTGATTGCAACCATCTGCGTCGTTGCTGGTGTCATTTATTTTCAACGACAGCGTGAATCTTTCCCAACTTTCCCCTTTGGGGGTTTCTGTGTGTGTGCATGTGTTCTCAGCTCAGCAAAATGGAAAGGGGGAAAACAAAGAGAGGGAGACAGGTCTGAACCCATACGCTATGGCCGACTGTCATACGAGTGCCCATGGCCTTCCTCTGCCTTTCAACTGCCGAACAGAGCGCGCAGCTGGTATTAAAGTGTTGTGTAAGACCAGCGGAAAATAGTTTCGTGGTTTTCTGTTCTGACACTGCTTCTTCGGGGCATTTCGTCAAATTCAAATAAAAAAAAGAAAAAAGAAAATTGTGTCTTATCCAAAAAAAATTGACTCCCCCCCCTCCTCTCCTCCTTTTATTCCGTTGGGAAGAGTAGAGCTTGTTTTGCCGTGCTGTCAAATTTCCTTGCTTTTGCCCTCACCTCGGGCACAGTGAAACTGCGAGAGAGTCGTCATGTATAAGAACATATAAGAACAAACACAATAGTTGAGGATTAGAAGGACTTATAGGTGCAATTAATGTCTGAGGACATGACTGGAGGCCAGAGTCCTCCTATATGCACTCTGGCAGGTTTCACCCACCTAGCTGGTTTCACCCAGCCGCTAACTTTTTACCAGTTTAATCACCGCTCGAGCATAGCCAAACTACACGGGATCAATTTCAGCATTTGCACTTAAAAGTATCTAAAAAATCCCAAAAATATTTTTTTATTAAGTGTTTTCTGGCCTTTGAACAGCTTTTTTTGACCTTCTACAAAGATGGAAATTTTGGTGAAAGAGGCCCATTGTCTTGAGCTCCCATCTGGTACATATTGTGCAGTGGCTGTGTGCAGCAGCAGCAGCAGCAGTAGTAATAGTGGAGTGAATGACTGACTCTCTCCTCATCAAACTGATAGGGGGTGCTCTAAGGCTGCCTCAGTTAACTCACACTTGATAAGGCAGAGTAGCAGGACTGTCACAGGGTGAATATAACTCCAAGTTTATATGTGTGTGTATGTGAGAAACAGAAGAAGAAGAAGAGACAGAAATAAAGTATGTGTGCTATCATGTCAGACAGCCCGGTTTCATTGCCATCATCACGCCTTCCCCAACGATGGCATGTTTGACAGCGTGTCAGCTATGCTCCTTTACCTATCAAGCTTGTTCCTCTCACATAGGAGTTTATACTGAGGAATTAGACACTGTCTGTCACCGTGATCGGCTACATTAGTCTGTTATTCTTTCACGTTTCCATTTTGCCGTGCTTGTGTCCAAGATTTTTTTATTTTTTTATTTTTGTACCACCCTCCCGCCCCGCCACGTTTGGTTCCTTCTTGCACACATGTTTTTCTCACACAGGTGAGCCTCGGGACAGATGAGTGCGCGGGTTTCAGAGAGGGGTGCGGTTTTCAGAAGATGTCCGACTGATATTCCAGATATTCACAGTCACGGTGCCAACTCCTGCTAATTTACTGCTTTCAGCCTCGGGCCGTGTTACTCAACCGTAGGCTAACAAACAGGCCTTTTCACTATTTGTCTCTGTCTCTCACAGGGAGAGAGAGTCGAGTTCAAATGCCCAGGTGTCTGTCAGCTCGCTGACTTGTAGTTGTCTTTTTTTTTTTCTTTTCATTTTCGCATTTCTCACACGAGGATCCGTGCCTCATGCCACCTGTCTTCTTTCTTTTCTCTTTTGTTTTTTTTCCCCCCAAAGTAAAAATAAAAAAATAAAAAAAATAACGTTAGCAGAAAGATCTCCTGCACCGTCCTACTTGTATGCATTGCACATACATGCAGAGTTACATTGCCTGCGCGAGCGAATCATGGTCACAAGCTGTGAACTGTAGGTAAATATGCGGCTGTGTTCCTTCTTTGCCGCCAAAAGATTATGAGATGGAAATTATTTGGCGGGCATCCAGGAAGCCATCGCCATTTAGAGAAAAGATATTTGGCATCGGATCATCACTCCAGGGTGGAATGAGAGGACTGGAAAGTGTGTATGAGTGTATACGTGGGCGGATGGGTGATTTGGTAAAGGGGGTGGTGGTGGGGGGGCTCATAGTTACAAAGAAATATTTGAAAATGATAAATAATAATAATAATAATGATAATTTGGGGAAAAAAGGGATGCGTTAGTATTCATCCCCAATCCTGCCCGAGTTTAAGCATTATGACAGCGACGCAATGCTTCCCTGACAGTGTGAGATGGCTGATAAGAAGGTTTAGGATCTTTGGTCTGATAAATACAGCAGAACAAAAAAAAGAAAAAAGAAGAAGAGAGCGAGAGCACACACCCTCTTTGTCTAATCTTTGCAATTATTAGGGTGTCAGGAAAAGAGAAAAGGAGGCAAAGAAGAAGGGGTGTAGGGGGAGGGGTGTGGGGGCGTGGGTAGGGGGGGGAGATACGGGCGCTAGAAGTGGAGACGCAGCAGACAGGCAAGTGCTGCTATGCTTCTCTCCCAGGCATCAACACCTCTCCCTGGGTACCCGCTCACTCAGACACGCCTTCAGTCTCTGGAGCTTCAGGTTTCCTCGGGGCTCTTTAGAAGAGGACACATTTCCATACTGGTGCATGAGGGTGGTGTTTTAAAATGTAAAAAAAAAATGGAGGTTGTCCATGAGGGATTTACGTTAAGCTGAGGGACAGAGTCTGCGCCATCGGGGAGGAACAGAGGGAAGAATGTGTAAATGTTATTAATGACCGTGTCAGATCTGTAAAGAATGAGATTTACTCTCCTAACAGGACCCCGGGTTTGGCTTTATAGATTTTCTGTCTGTGGAGAATACACTGTTCAAACTCACCTGATCCATTCATGTACACACACGCACTTAGACATGGCCCTTTTTTTCTCTTCTCTCTCCTTTTAATTTTTCTTCTCGCTGTCTTATTCTAGGATGCACACAAACACGAACACACACACGCGCGCGCACACACAGGGTGGTGGATGTGGCCTACGTTACTCTACACTTTGTTCTGCACAAGCTGGGGCTCCCGTGGTGTAGGGAGCCGTCTAGCTATGACAGCTTAGTGCAGCAAAAGGCCCTCACCGGAAACCAAGCCTGCACTGTGAGATGAATAGCTTCCTGGCCACACACACAATCACACAGGCTGATATGCACACAGACACACATACACGTGGAGTTTATGTGTTGGGTGCAGCCCACGCAGATCTCTCACGGATAAGCAGTGCAGGTGTTTGCCTAGGCGAAGCAACTTAACAGCGGCGTTGTTTCATGCCATGAAAGTGACACACAGTTGTGACTGTAATGATCATCTTGTGTGGTAGGAAGAGATGGCTTTCATCAGGTAATGGTTTCAGGGATAACTAAACTCGCTGGGTGTTTTTTCCCTTTACCTCTCTATATTTGGCTCTAACTATCTTACTCCTATCTTTCTTAAAATAACATCACTGACTGACATCTTTTACCTTCCCCTTCTTATTTCGGCAGCAGAGGCCAATCATGACTCAGGGGCAGGATCTCCATCTCCTGAGCTGTCCACCCCGAGCCCTCGGAGGAGAGCATCTGGAGAGCATGACCTCTTGACCTGCGGCCAGTGCCAGACTAACTTCCCTCTGGGTGATATCCTGGTTTTCATCGAGCACAAGCGCCGTCTGTGCCGGGGGCCCATTGGCGGACTGGGGTCCTTCTCCAAACCTGGGGCAGCTGGCGGGGTTATGGGCCTTCCCATCTCTCCGAGGGCCAGGTCACTGGAGCTGGGAAGAGGGGCTGTTCCGGTGGAAGTGGGCGTCCAGGTGACCCCAGGAGGGGAGGAGGATCAGGCGAGGAGGCTGACCCCAGCCAAAGGGATCTGCCCGAAACAAGAGAGAGGAGGTAAAGAGATTGTAGCGCACCAGTACACATCGAGCCCATAAACACAGAGGTCGGGAAAGAGCTCTCTTGTCACACAAGAGGCGCACTTACATAAATGAGCATTCACATCCACACATAGAGTTTTATATCTGTGACTTCAGAGGACTTGCTGTCGACTTGCTTTCATTTTACTACACTTACCCAAACCTTAACCTGCTGTGTTGAAAATATCATGTTTTTTGTCCCTGTCAGTAAGACACTTGGCCTATCATGGCAGAGCAAACGGATTTAGGTCCCCACAACATGAGTAATACCTGGATCGGGCACACGGGCACACACACGTCTCTCACCTGTCCGAGACAGATAGCTCTCTTTAAAGAATCCCAGCTGTTTGTTATTTTGACAGTGGCCTTCAGGAGGGATTAATGTAGCCTGAGATGATTTTATTAGAGTGAGTGAGAGCTGCACTGTGTGTCTATTCTGCTCCATTTTAAGTAAAACATCACACACACACCAGAACACACACAAACATACACGGGCACACACACACACACACACGCACACGCACACACTTGCAGGCCTCAAGGACTTCTTCAGCTGAAACCAATTGTGAAAGAAGGTGATAGAGGAGCCGCCCCCAGAATGTGTGTGTCTATTTGTGTGTGCCTGTATTTTTTCCTTCTTCTTCTTCTTCTTTTTTTGAGTGCACCTCACGTGTCTGAACGTTTGTATAGAAATCCTGCAGCATATGAAGAGGTTAAGAAAGCTGATTAAAATTCATCTGTGTGCGTGGTGAGGAGAAGGGGATTAATAAAGCAGCAAGGCCGTTCATCTGGCTATGAGGGGAAGGGAAAGGCGGAGGGGTGGGGGGCAAGGCCTGGAGAGTGCCAGCGCCGGAGGGAAACCAATTCAAAGTTATCAGGAGAGAGACAGTCACCATCACACCCGAGAGCTGGGAAGGGTATCCAGGATTACACAGACTCCAGTAGAGTCAGAAAGGGCTGGTTAGAAGAGGGAAGATGGCTTCACTGTGAAAGTTACCGAGTAGAATTACATGCGAGATTATGCAGTTAATGCAGGAGCCGGTCAGCACAATGTTATATTGTTACGTCCTCGTGTAACAAGTGCTGTGACACACTAATTTATAATATATTTACACACATGTACAGTAGAAGCGACGGTGAACTGTGAAGTATCTGATCCCAAACTTGATGAGATTCAGTCACCACAGTTACAAACCAGGCAGGTGGTCAAAACACAGAGAGGCACTATTATGTCCCTGAGTAAACCTCACTAAGTTTGTAACATTATTTTTTATTTTTTTTTAAAGATTGTAGCGACCGAGCTGATATGTGAAACAGTATCTTACCCAATAACCTCACTATGACACTTTAGAGCTCCACTGGCTGCTGTCATTTGACAACCACACCATATTTACAGCGACTCTAACCTAAATTGGGTGAAAGACAAAACACAACTCCTATGAGAGAGAAGAACTGCAAAGACATGCATGCACGGTTAGTGAAACCATCAATGATGCACCACTATCACAGTAAAACAGGATGCTGCATCACATACAGACACCACAACGGCCAAATCAATGTCATTATGAGAGCAACGAGTACAGGGCTCACAACAATCAGTAACTTTTACAGACGCAGCAAAAAGGCAAAGACGCCAGGCGCAGAATAGCACACTCGGCCGTAGCAGCTGCACTGCCTAACTGCACACACACACACACACACACACACACACACACACACACACACACACACACACACACGCAGAGTCAAAGGCACAGACAGGCCACTTGATCTGAACATCATACACGCCAGCAGCACCGATCTAATGTAAGCAATGACAATAACTCAAGCACGGCCAGTAACAGGCTGCTGTGTGCTTCTTTATTTCAGCACTGTGGACAGCGCGGGGACATTTAAGCACAACCCGCCTTGCTTGCACCTAAAATACAATTTCTTATACGAAAAAAAGCAGTCAAACTTTACAAAGGCGTCTGAGATGATTCTCAGTGGAGGAGACATGAAGTCCATGCCATCTTATTTTTCTGAACAAACATACATGATCCCTGTTGTCTAAAGTAGGCTGCCACCTGTTAAGGCCTCTGTGTGTGCTGGATAAGTGTGTAAATCTTTGCTGAAAAGCACAACAGCTATAGTACGATGTGTTTTTGTGCAAAGACATGAAGATAGCTTTCAGATATCGTTCGTCATATGTCAGTGGAGTTGAAGAAGCTGTGAGGTCCTGGGCTAAATGGAGACAAAGCAGGCTTGCACCAGTGTTCAGGCTCTTAATGTTTACCACGTCGATTAAATTAGAGCTTCCTTTTGTCCAGGAACATGAATATATTGGTATTTTTCCTCTTTTCTGCCTGCATGGTTTACCTTCTCTCAGTCTCACCATGGCTAAGCGTCTCTCAGCAGTTCCATTAACTTCCACGTTTACTTGTTAGACCTGATATGTGCCCATTTTTCAGTACTGCCCTTTTCTGCAAGTGTCCCACCCTCCTTTCTATGTCCTTCTACTAAGCATGCCATGCTATCTCTTTCACTAGTGTGCATTAAAAATATCTTTTGATAAAGGAAAAACAAATTCAGATTCTTCAGAACAACATCAAAGGATTGAAATGTAAAGTTTGACGTAACGCTACGCGGTTGGCAAACGTTACCTTTTCCTTTCATTCAAAAAGAGAACTGCTAGCAGGCGGCCCCTAAACCTCCTCCGCCTTTGTTTGTGAAGACTTGAAATCTGATTAATGTGATATTTAAATACAGTATAAAATTTCTAAACCTTTCATATATTCTAGGCCTTACCTTATATACCGCCCACTTATGGATCGTAAAGGAACTTCAGACAGTAAAGGGAAACGAAGAATTTGTTACATACTGAAATAAATAAAATAAGTGAATAAAAAATAGATAAACTTTACTAGTTAAAGGTTCTGTAAAGATTTTTTTTGTTAATAACGTGTGGAGTAACAGATACAAATTACAAAACAGCATTTGTCCTTATCAATTAAACACACTCCTTCCTGTTTAGTGAAACAATGTTGCATAAAGTTGCATCCAGCTGAATAAACTTACACTTTGAGTAAATTATAAAAATTTATATTTTGATGTCTTTTCATATGTGCAATATTTTGCTATAAACTTTCAAAAACATTTGTTCTTGATTTAAAAATACACAGTCGTGACCAGCGTTGCACTGTGAATACATTTATATATCAAATATATTAGAAGAAAAAAATTAGCAATGATACTTTTCATATTTTTTAAATATACTTTCAAAATACCCATCATTCAATGTGTCAGGCGTTACAGAGTTAAAGACTATTACAGGTTGCAGCTGCATGTACCACTATCACACAGGTTAATATCTACTGACCACAAACCTGCGACAGCTTGTTTTTGATGTAGCTGCTAATTTTAGTGTACAACGATGTTGTTTCCCTTTACTAAGACTTTACCCAGTAGTGGATAAAAAATCAATTACAAAATAACCAACCAGCACTAATAATAGCAAAAGCTTTTTTAACTGTCTAATTTGTTCCCATTAGACTGAGTGTGAAGCATTGAGTAGCAACACGAGTGCAAAAATAGTGTTTTGAAAGCAAAAAAAAAACAAAGATGCTATACATTTTACAGAGGTGCTGAGCGAATGTTTAAAGGAGGGGGGTGAGTCAACCTGTTACAGCAGCAGTCAGTTAGTCATTCACACAGACAGTCTTATCACTAAGAGAACAGAACATGAAAGCACTCGAAGCCCCAAATGAAAGAAAGGAGGATGGCTTTGTTCAACACATTATACTGCCACTCAAGGCAGTCTCAAGTTTCAACCAAATTGGATTACATTATTAGGTCTAATTACGTCCAGTGTGTTAGCAGCTCTCACATTTGTACACGCACACACTGTAAGGAAACATCGCATTGGCTTACACGTGGTACCGAGGAAGTTTGGGGTGCGCAACCAGATGCACGCAAATATTTGCAGCACAGGAGTCGACACAAAACACACAGGTGAATTAGAGTGTGTATCTGACTTGCGGGAAGATGAAACAAGCTTTAATGTAAGCATGCTGATAATGCATGAAATGCCTGGGCCGTCCCTGCATATCTAACATTATTAACCCTCTGCTTTCCTCCCCCCGGTCCTGGATTAATTTTTTTTTACTCCTCACCTGGCTGTGTTTTATAACATCCTGTCTGGCCTCTTTGTCTGTCAGCTTCCTTGCTTAAACTGCAATCATGCTGCAAGGCTAGCAGATTCAACCCCAAAAGCTGCACGCAGACACACACAAACACACGCGTGCACACACACATGCACGCAAGCAAATGCATACTCGACGGCGTAGATGAAAAATGGCCCTTCTGTGCCCTGTTTGTATTTTTTCCAGAGTTTCTCTTGCTGATGCATGCACTATGTGTGCATGTGTGTGTCAGAGCTTTGTCAGACTATGTTAATATGCGTGCGTGTGTGCCTGGGATGAATTTGTATATGTGTATGTGTGGGTGAAGAATGATGCGTGTCATCCAGAAAGCGAGAGGTTGTCGCAAGGGGAGTGTTAGTGTACTAAGACGACCCTGGCCCCGCTTTGAACTCCTCCTAGGACTGCTGTTGGGCCCCCTTGGAGCACTTTAAGACATCCAGCACAGACGGGTGAAGTCGCATCATGACAGCCTCTTTCTTTTTCTATCTCATTCTCTCCCGCGCGCGCAAACACGTTGCGAGGAGCTCAAAGTAAATATTTCATGAGGTGATGTGAACGACAGTGACATCCTCAAACGTCTTTCTGTGTTTCTCTCTTCGGCCCACCTCTGATCCCCCTGCTTTCGCTTTAGTGGGCATGTCACTACACTGAGATAAAGATTTCGCGCTGCTTTTTTTTCTCCTTCTTTTTTCTTCTTCTTCACAAACTCAATACGATACCGATACTTCTTTTCTTAACTGAGCCAAAGTAGCACTGGATTCATGATCAAAGAATTCAAATGAGGCACCCGCCACTCTAGAACCGTCACACCTACATTTTCTGCAGGTGCAAAAACACGCAGAGGCATTTTAACGTAAAACACGTCTTTTTTAGTCCTAATGAAACAGGGATTTTTTTTTACGTTTTCTATTTTTTTTTACCTGAAATGAGTCATTATGGTTTCTAGATAAAGGCCTGTGGAGTAACCTACAAAAGCAACACTGACCTTTGCTATCAAAGAGGTCAAAACTGCCACAAAATAACGGTGACATTCCTGTTTCCACACCTCTACATTAGATTTGAAGGTGTCCCTCTCCTCTCTCCTCTTCTTTCCTCTCTCTGTTTCTCCCTCCCCACCCTGATTTTTTTCTTCTTTTTTTTTGCCCCACCACCCAATGTTCCTTTAATCACCTGGCTTGCTCTCATTTCCATATTAAATAGGCTTTAATCATGAAAAGCAATCAGGCTTTTGCATATTCATACCTTCCCCTGTTCGCCGGCTTCCCTGTCTCGCTCCAGTGCCAAACAGCCAGTAATCAGTAGGCAGGCGGCGTAATGCCATAGCCCCGGCCCATCGCATGAAAACACACACACTGCGTGAGTTAGAAATAACTTCACATGCTACTTATGTATTATCTCTACTCCAAAAGAGAGAGAGAGGGAAAGCAGGAGAGAGAGAGAGAGAGAGAGGGGTAAGAGATAAAAAAAGAAAGATGGCGAGACTGATCCCTGATTTGAGCTGCGAATATTTGTACAGAGGCTCAAGGAAAAGTCGATTTGCATAATGACTTTGTAGTTTTGCATTAATCACATTTGCATATGAAAATGCGTTAATTACTCCTGATGATTTTTTTTTCAACTTGCTTCATTTGATGTCCAAGCTCTGGGGTTGTGATTAGGGGTCACATGGTGGGAGTTGTGGAGGTAGCGTGTGTGTGTGTGTGTGTGTCTTTTGCTGCGGTCTGAGTGTGTTTCTCTGTCCTTACATGAGTGTTTTGAATGCTTGCCAAGGAATTTATCTTGTGTCTGCTGTTAGGCATGTGCGTCTATTTTAATTTGTGTGTCTGTGTGTGTGTGTGTGTGTGTGTGTGTGTGTGTTTCCTAGTTTCTACGAGTGGCAAATATTTCCTTATTCCTCTGCAGGGGGAAAAAAAAATGGCGAACACTCCCTCCTCTATTTAAACACACAACACTGAGTAACACAAATTCACAGTATCAGTTGCATTAATAAATAAAACACGCTTTTTTTTTAAAGACTCGCAATACACATGTTTGGCTCGGTTTTACATTTGAAACACTGAAGTCAATTGCAAAATACGTCCAGCACGTGCATAGAAAAGTATTTCTATTTTATGCAGTTTGGTCTGGAGAGTTGGCGCGCACGCTTTTGTTTGGTGCTTTTGCACAAAGCTGCACGTAAATCTTCTCAAGTCATCCTTTCTGCACAGCTACAGGCAGTTGCAGGCTGAAAGCAAAAATAATTGGCCACTTATTTATTTGCAATTTTCAGCTTCTAACATGTTAATGAAAGAGCGAGAAGCACGCTGGACTGTGTGTTTTCTAGGAGCTGCACATGCATAGTAATACTGAACCTGTGAAAACACAGAAAATGTAGTTCCTGCCTCAGCTTTAAATTTAGGTTAAAATAATTAAATCCTTTGTGGTGGTTAAAATCTCATTTTTTTGCCTGTGTGTGTGTGTGTGTGCGTGCGCACAATTACCGTATGTGTTCCTGCCTGTGTATGGGCCCCTAGTGTTGTTGGCCCATAACACCGCGACTCAGACAGGACCACCCCAGGGGCCGTCTGACTCTGCTTGTGTCTGTCTGTCTGCTCTATGCAGCAGGGTCAACTAGGTCTATAAGCAAGCTGCTAAATGGCACAGCTGCACATGCACACTGCCACAGCATCCAACGCACACACACACACACGCAGAGATTTCAAGAAATCCATTTGCATGTGTGTGCAGGAAAGTAGAAACATAAACTGATAAGAGCCACACACACATAGAAAACATATGTGCATGCAAGAATTCATACAGGGACTCTCATCTTCCATTAAGGCCTGCATCTCCCACCAAACACGCACGCGGGCATACACACACGGCTTAAAGGCTCCCACATGAAGGCATCAAACACTCCAGAGCCGGCTTTATGGCACTCATATGGCAACAGATTTGATATTTTCCTACCACAGCGGGGGAATAAAACTCGCCACTAATTTGGACTGCGAGCGCCACCGCTAACTTTCAGCATGTGCTGACTGACTGTGTCTTCCAGATGTGTGGACTCTTTGCTCCTTAACGGCCTTACTGAAGAGGCATTAGGAACCTCACACCCCTGGTGCTTGCTCTATATATATGTGTACGTACGCACGGCGAGTGATGATGGCGCTTTGGGATTCCGACACAGGCGCAAGAGTTTGAGGGAAGTGAAGACCTTACGTTGTGCCAGTGGGAATCTGAATGTGTTTATGCTCTTTGTGTAAATAGCTATAATCAAGGTGTTTCCACCGCTGAACTTGAGCTACCCCTCGCTTTCCCTCGCTGGTGGTGACAATTGATAACAGGTGTGCTTTTATCAGTGATGGGCAATGTTGCAAATCTTTTAAAGAACCTACAGTACGTGCTTATAATTAAAGTATACACGTGCATGGACCTTAAATGGGAACTTGCACATAAACCTTCTCCCACTCTGGAAACACTTCTCGGAGAAACCTTCAAGTAAACATGCGGATAAAATCCTCACATGTGTGCTCAGCTATCGCGGAGACATTAGTGCGTAAACATATCATATGCCCCTTTCAGACATAAACGGGGAAATTTTCGCTCCCATTTTCCTATTGAAAAGTTGTGTGTGTTTGCCTTTGGGGGAGGAAAAGTGGGGCTAGCATTAGGTGTTTGTGAAAAGAAAAAGAGATGGTGCTTGTTAGCCAGTCAGACAGGGGTAATCCTACTTGCCACACCGCTGTTGTTCCTTTCCTCTTATCTTATTAGCGTCCTGCCTCTGATTGGGTGGGATGGTCGCGAGAAGAAAATAAGGAGACAGCGTTTATGTCGTTTTTTTTTTCCCACCCCTTTTTTGCAGGCTGCTTCACCGCAAGAGATATTGGAAGCCTTTCATGGTGCAATTCCTTTTATTTCATCTACTTATTTGTCTTGAGCAATTATGCCAGGAGAGAACACTAGACACAGACAAACACGTGCTGAACGCGGGCTGCCTTTATGCTGGTCTACCACTTAAGTATAAATCAGGAGTGCTCCTAGAGCAATGCTGTGATATACATGCTACTAATACCGCCTTCTTCCTACACGCTACGCAATCAGCAACGATTTACTGTAAGCAGGAAAAAGGAGGGAAGGAAAAAGCATGGGTGCAAAGGTCACCGTCGCCTCTGTTTTTTACACTTTCATTTCTTTCAGTGTCAGTTTTCTTCACTTACCAAATCAGTCATCTGATTTCATTCACTCACTCAGATTTGAGATACAGATTTCTGGGTTGAATGGCTCCACCCCATTGCATGAGAAATGACTACTACTAAAAAAAAAACTTAAAAGAATAATAAAATAAAATACAAATTTTTTCTTTTTTACATTGTAAAAATTATCTCCATGTTAGAGACTTTTTTTGGTGAAGTCTGGAATTACCCAGACTACAGGGGACATTTAATTTATTTCTTCAGCACTTTGAGCAAACACACCCTCTAGATGAAAGGTTCATAGTTGTCCTTCTGGCCTTATTCATTATCTTTTATTATTATGTTACCTTATAAAAACTGTGTTTCCATCTATAAGAATGGAGAAGAAACATCAGCTCTGGCCTGGTCTTTTTTTTCTTGGGATGAAAGAGGGCTTGCACTGTCATGTCCATAGATGGCATTGAAGACAGGGGAGTTAACTGCTCAAGGCTAAGGGGCTACACTCTCCCCGTATACTGGCTTAATTCATTCTTTTCCAGAAAGCCCTCTTGCATGTGCCGGTCTTTCCCAGAGCAAAACAGAGCAAGCCAAAATGAAATAAAGCCTAAGATGTTATCAGGGTGATTGGTGCCAGCGGAGCTTGTCTGGGCCTGTGGTCTGGCAGGGCAGTGCTGGCCTGTACCAGTGATTGTATATGTGTGTGTGTGAGAGTATAGGTGTGAGTGTGTTTATGTGTGTGTGTGTGTGAACGAGTGTGTGTGTGTCCTAGAGGCACTGGATAGATGAAAGCTTTCTTTAACCATAAGCTATGCAGGAGCCGTGCCAGGAGCAGGAAATGTATCAGCGTGATAAGAGACAGAGAGAAAAACGAAAAAGAGAAAGAAAGAAAGGAGAGAGGGAAAGAGGTCTGGAGCCAAACTCAGCCCTTCATAAAAATGTGTTAGGTGCACTGGCGGCTAATGCTAAAAAAATTTGTGAGTGCAGACACACTGAAAATCCCACAATCAGTAATGTGTGACTAGATAAAAGCCACTTGACACAGGATATATCCATGTATTAACGCTGCTTATTGGCTAGAAATAAAAAAAAGAAAGAAGGAAAGTCACTGTTAGCCCCTGTAGTAAGGTACCACTGATCGGGGACTTCAAGTGTGAACACAAAGCAAAACTGAACCTATTTAAGAGCACCAATAATACGTGAGACATTAGAAAATAATCACCTTATCACGGTAAAACTACGATGTAATTATCAAACTTTTTGAAACCAGTCATTTATCTGTAAATTTAAAAAAAAATCTTGAATTAAAAAAAATTGAAAATGAATTTTCTTTTTAAACTCTTTGAGAAATATTTGTTCTCATTTTGAATTTGATACCAGACTAGCAGAGGACAACCCTCTGGAATTCCTTTGGACTGCTGCAGCTTTGAAAGAAACCTGTTTAATGATTCCTGATTGTGTTAAGATTTGAGCTGCTTAACAGATTCCATGATTTTTTCTCTCATAATGTGCCGAGTGTTTTCTGTGGGTGGCAGGAAAGGACGAACACTACTGTCGAGTTACGCTGTTGGAATGCATGCACGTGTGCCTTGACATTTTCTTGCTGAAATAAGCAAGATCTTCTTTTTAAGAGATGCTATCAGGATATAAGATGCTTCAAACCCTCTATTTAAGAAGGAGTGACTTTTGCTGCTCCACAGCGGGTGGCTCCGCATGGCTTGTTTTGGCAGATTTCTGACCTTCGTGATGCGACCCCAGAGGGACGTACGATTCAGTATTAATGGGGCCTTCATGTTTGTGCAGGTTATCCAGTCCATGTCCAATAATGCAGTCATAAATCCCGTTATGTTTCTTTCACTTTTGCAGTTATTTCCACACCAAAATCATTGGATTTTTAATGCAGGAGCTGAAAATTACCCCATTTAGTAATGTGTGTAAACATATGTACACACATTTAGCAATCCTAGATAATGTTTTCAATTTCATGTAATTCTGACATTTGTGGACTATTTGTCCATACAGTCTTTCGTAGGCATGCTCTCTCTGGGATGTACTTTTTATACCTAATCATATTATTTATTTACCCTATTAATTGTGAGATAATCCACTAGGTGCTAACCTTTTCCTGCCGCATGCCAAAATCTTTTGAAAGATGCCATCAAATTTTAAAGCTTGTGAGTTTATATATTTTACAATCAAATTCCTCAGTTTCAGTATTTATCATGCTGTCATTTGTGAATCGATCACATTACCAGTTAAAATGTGTATTTTGAAAACTCAAAGAAATGCCAGTGAAGTGTGTCAAATACACGCTCCTGAATCCATTTAATATTTGTTCAGACATTTTACTGCCTAACATAAACCAAAACTCAAGTCAAAAAAGACTTAAAACAAAACACCACCCTGTCATGCTGCCCAAACACTGGCCAGCACATTTCTCAATTACATTCTGGTTAAAGTAAGTCATCTCTTTTCCGCTGACAGCACGGCCAATGCATTCAGCCTCTCCTGGGTTACAGGACAGGAAAAGTCTGAATTCTTGTGGAGGTTGAAAATACCTCAGAGCTTCTGCTGTCGTCACAGATATGGTGTAGGGCTGGGAAATACGGATCAAAAATCACTCCTCTGCATTGTCAGTCTGAATGGTGATACAGGATATGTGAATCTCAGCATTTACTGCCAAAGTTAATGTGAGTGTTCACGAGCGAAAATCAATATCACACAACATATTTAGTTTTTGTTTTTTTGCCAGAAGCTTTTTCAATTTTCATTTTACATACGTCACCATCATTTTTTACAATAACAACCACTTTACTTTGTTTTCACTCCTTTAGGCATAGTTTGGTTCCTTTGAAGTGGGGTAGTATGAGGTACTTATCTATAGTCAGTTTATTCCCTACAGCGAATGAACGGCACACAGAAGAGCTGCTTCTTAAAACTTACATCAATTTAGTGTGCACTATATTTAAGGGCATGTTTACCACAAACAGCCCATTTAACAAGCAGCTAAAGCTATTATATTGCTCTTGTCAAAGCCTTTAGATTCCACTAACAAAAGCTTGCAGAACATAGAGGTGCTGGGTCGTTGGGTTGTGAGATTCTTGTTCAGATTTATCGACTAAATCTTTGGAGAGAGCCACTGCTTTCTTGAGACCCATTTGGTATGTAAAGGCATGTGCAAATTAAAAACCTCCAGCCAGTGATATTGTTCACATTGGACAAAGAAGTCAATAGTCCCATGTGGTATGACATCAGTGAGTCTAAACAGGCACTATGGCAGCTGGCACGAGATCAAGAAGTCAAAAAACTATATTTAAAAAAAGGATTTAATGGTTTTGCTGTGGTGACATGAACCATTGTCGAGTCCTAGTGAGAAAAAGTCTAATTCTTCATGGTGTTTGTAGTGGGAAGAACCTTTGTCAACTAACATGTTGTTAGCGTATGCCTTTAAACTCTGAATTGCTACTTATTGCACTGACTTTTGCTTTCCCACCATGCTGCAGGAAAAAAATTATGAGAGATGCAAAGGAAGGGGTAGAAGTTGGAGAGATACAAACACTGGCATAGTTTTATGGGATAAACAGATCATCTCACCCAAATTTAATTTTAACCCTAATTTAAATTTGACACCTTATCCAGCCCTAGTGCAGTGACGAGATCAGCGTAGATTGACCGTCTCTGAAAACTCTACTTCAAGGTTCTTCTACAGAGACAGCCTTCATGGATCATCAGCAAACAGGTGGTGAGCTTAGCCTTGCCTTCAGCTTACCTCCACTGAGGCCTTCAGGGTGTTTCTCAGGAAACGCCATCTTGTACCGTTCAAATCTTTCAAACTGTGGCAATAACAAGGTGGTGTGTGAAGGAGAATCAGTCCCTATTGTGTCCCAGTCTGGCACCGCAGACCTACACAGAAAAGAATAAAAACACCATATTATGCAGTGCAGATAAAATATTCTCCATTTAAAAATGACCATCCATCTACCTATTCTTCTTCTCAATCTCTTATCTTCTTCTCGCCTGGAAAAATTGCCTGTCAATCACAGAGCTGACACAGAAAGGCAATCATTTGTGCTCACCTTCACACCTACAGCCAATTTAGAACCTTCCATGCATGTCTTTGGACTGTGGGAGGAAGCTGGAGAACCCTACACCACTAAAACTCATCCTCTCATTGGCAGAGAACCTGCACAGAACACTGTCAGCAGGTCTGAATCATGCCTGTGTTGTTGTGAGGTGACAGGGCTAACCATACCTCCACCATGCTGCTGATGACCAACTAACGGTCAAGTATTCATCTACACATGGAATAACGCAATTAGATTTTACTGTTACAGTTTATAAACAGGTAAAGTAAACTTGAATAAATAGATAACTTTAACATAGTTTGTCAGGTGATTTTGAAAATTTGTGAGGAAATGCTTTTTATTTTCCATCTTCAATCTTTCAAAGAGAAATACAAGCAGATGATTAAAACATCCTGCCACAGAACAGATGTAGGCATCAAAGCCTCAATTAATGTGGGGTAAAACAAATCATTGTTCTATGTTAATATTTTGTCAAAGCTAAGGAAAAGAGACTGTTGCTGTTCTGCAATTCCATTTTTTTAAAACTGAGATTATGTCCCACTTTGCAGTAAGATATGCAAATGTTGCACATAACTGCTTAAATCCTGCAGAAAAAAATGTATGTACATACATTTTACTTTTAGGATTTTACTTTACAAAAAAAAAATACATATATATATATATATATAAACACGGATTTAGTTTATATATATATAAACTAAATCCGTGCAAACATTAGATTAGTTAGATAATACTTCCTAATAATATAGGATAAAATTTTCCAGTTAGTCTCTGGCTGCCTTTAACCTCTTAACCATGTAAAAATGGCCAACACCATTTTCAGAATTGTGTATTAGTATCTGTCCACTTACGCCCACTATTAGTGATTACATGGGCTAGATAATTATTTGAACAGATTAACCTTATTCAGCCTCTAATGCTCTGCTCTATTTGTGTCTCCCCTCACCTGTGCTTAGCGACATATAAGCCCACACCTGTCATTTGTTCCTTCTGTTTTAGAATTGTTAGCTCTTAATTTGGTACAGATTAAAATCCTCTCGAAACCCTAAACACTGACCAGAGGATTGTCCAGGCTCCTGTTCTTCATGTTATCTGCCTAATAAAAGCTAGACTGACACCTCTTGCTACTTTTCTGCCATCTAATTACACAGAATATTAGTAGTTTAGCCTCTGTTAGCTTGCTGAATAGCATTAGCACTTAGCATTATTTACGAAGCCTTTGCTACTTAGACTTTACCTGAAATGTATCCATAAATGTCTTCTGCCAGCATTTTGAAACAGCTCGAGTGCAGTCTTTGTTCTCCACAACTGCAGGCTTTGTAAACTATCCTTTCTGGCAAGATAACATTTAGAATTTTTTACTCTGGAAAAAATGTTGTATGCACCTGAAATTTCTTAGCTTAGCAAAGTACCCAAGGTCAGCTAATCTACAGCACATCTATGTCTACTCTCTCCCTACCTGCAAAGGCTGCTGCTTATAGGAGCCAGTGGCAGAGTTATAGAATTATATTGAAAAGAAAAAAAACTCTACTCAGACACTCCTTATTGTTGTGAAGCAGCAACACCAAGATTTCTCATTTATGTAGTAACTTCCAGGAGGCCTTACCAAGATCGTCTATTTTGAATTACTTTAGCACTACCAAAGATTACATGAGCTGCAATCTTCAGAAATTAATATTACATTTGACATAAATTACTTGTAAAATATTAGAGAGGAAAATATATAATATTACTTAAAATATAAAAAAGACAACATTATATTCATGTTATAAAAATGGAACAGTGATTTTGATATTGGCAAAATATAAGTTAAATCACAAAAGGCATGAATTAACTCTAGTCATGCTCGCAGAAATGATAGTACAATGTATTCAACATTAATAAAATGGGTTAGCAATGATTTAATACACTGAATTTCCACAAAATACTTTTAAAATGTTTGAAAAAAAATTAGTATCCTGTTTTGACTTGTCCTTGTGTCAGAAGAAGTCTTCGGTAGATTATGTGGTTTCGATGAACTGTAGTTATTTTTATTTTTTTCAGATCTTCGTGCTTACATTTTTTTTACATGAGGTAATTTGAGAGGCTCTGTTTTTAGACACAATGTGGGACAGGAGATGGTTTGACATACAGAGGCATTCTTCAGAACTGATAGGAGATAAAAAACAGAATTCCCCCTGGAGACATGACAGCTACAACTACAAATAACGTTTAGCATTTTGCCGCTGGCCTTTACTGGATCACAAGACATTATATAGCTGGGAGAGATGCATAAATACATGGGGGGGGGGGGGCACAGAGGCTGATTGGTTTTAATTCATTTATTTGCATATAGAGACAGTAATAATGAAAATAAACTTTACTGATATCTTGTTTTTTGTGTGCAGTGGAGTGTAATTAATTTGATCTCAAGTATCAAACTCCAAATATTTTCCCTTTCTGTTGGTGAAAAAAGTACAAAACCTTCAATAAACTTTTACATTTACCAACCATCCATTTACACAATAGCTGATAAACTGAAATGTTTTAAGAAAAAAAAAGCAATTTTAAAACTATGTTGCAGTTTTTTCCACATTCCATGACCCTTTTATCTTTGAAGGCAAAAAATCTCAACATGTAGAGATTTGGAACATTTTTCCTTTAAAAAGAAGATCTTTAGAAAAAAAAAATATTTTCCGTACATGCTCACTCCTATGCTGTAATGCTGGCATCAGTGCGTTTTTTCGTGATAAATCACAGTGATACACACGAGGTATACACAGTGGCATCTGTGGCTCAACATGCTGGTTAAGGGAATAGCATAACAGATCTCAAATCATCCCCTGTAGACGCCTGCATGCATGTGATGCTTCGGGGCCCTTTACGGTCACGTTTAATTGCATTTTGGGTAGTGCTAAGCATGATTTTTCAAACCCCAGGTTTAAATTTGTGAATTTTCCCAAATGTATCCAAGAAGTTCACAAAAAAAAATGCAAAGCACGAATCCCTCAAAACGAACATCACTCAACTGAAAAATGGATGCTTTAGCTGAAAAAACAGCCCAACAAGATAACAGCAGAAGAAAAGGTAAACAGCCAAATGGAAACAAAGGGCAAATAAGGGCAAAGCAAACACCTCCGAAATGAGACGCGTACCGCTGTTTCCTGTTTGATAAAATGGCCGCATGTGACTATGATATGAGAGCGTGTTGGAAAACCCAACTATACCACAAATCTAAGAGAAGCCCGTCAGCTTTAAAGCTTTCTAAGTTATATCTCGTTTATTTAATCCATATGAGCTGAAGTGTGAAAATGACTGCCCAAGCTCCCCGTTTTTCCGCTGTGCTGAGTTTTTCTGTTAACCAAGTGCACAATTTCCTGGCTTTAGCCTCATATTTGATGAACAAATATGTACACTACCTTTCGACCCCGAGTTAGATAAGAAAAATGTAAATCTGTGGTCCAACTTTACCCCCCGTAACACAACTTTAGTGAACTAGCACTAATTACATGCAATCGTTGTTGTAATCTCTCTTGTTGCCTCTGCTTTGTTCCTGAAATAGGGGAACAGAATTGATCGTTTATATAGAAAAGGTGTTCATTAATAGTAACTCAGATCACGAAGGTCTTCTCCTTTGTGGCATGCAAGAGGCGAGTTTTATAGTAAGGTAATTAGATTGGAAGGACTTGTGTTCCATTCAAGGCCATGCTGGTGTCTTCCTGTGGGCTGTTAGTTACGCGGGTTCTTGGCTCCAGTGGGCAGAAGCCAGCTGGGAATCATTACTACTGCTGAAAGAATATTTCACCCCGTCACAGAATGGTAGACCGAGATATACACACAATAACAAGGGGCGCATGCATGCAAACACATATAGGGCACATGGAATGCCACATAGATACACATACATCACAAAACCGAGGCACAGAAGCAACATTGCAAAAGATATAATGTCTGTCAATGCAGATGGCTCATCCTTGGGAGACATTTGCAAAAGGATGTGCTCTTTAATACAAGTCAGGACAAACACTACATTTCAGCATGTTCGCCATATTAAAGCTCACATTTTCACATCATTTTATAATGCCTGCATTGTTTTAATTATGCACATTTTGCTCACATGTCACAAGTCAATTTGCTATTTAGCGCCGCTGAATAGCAAATTGGCTCTGTGGACAAAGTGTCCCTGTGGGTATAAGTGAAACTCATTTGGATGTAAAACCTCCAACGAACCGGTGATATCTGCCGTTTGCTCCTCATGTCTGAGACAATACGTGAAAATATTCAGGATGTTTCTATTTTAAGACATCGTAAAAGTATGAGTAAAAAAACATTTACACCCATAAATTGTGACCGTGTGATGCAATTCAAGTCTCGTCTCAATTCTTTGTAGTTTCGCTTGCTGTTTCAGTAGATTACTGTAAAACTGATTGGGTAAGTTTAGGAAAAAAATTAATTGCTTGGGTTTGTTAGAAAGCTCAGTTTTCTAGGTTAAGAGTGTTTAGAAACTTGCTCCGTGTGAAAATGTTGACACGGGCGAGCATTTTACTCATTCACGTGGTGGCTACAGGTGGCTAAACTTTGAAAACAACTTGAGGTTGTAAAAACCGCCTTCGCGAATGACGTATTTGCCCATTTTAGAGGGAAGGACATTTTCAACAAACCTTGTGCGAATCCACTAACTCAATTTCTCAATTTGTTTGTGAAAGTGGTTTTTGAGTTCTCGTATTATTTCTGTTGGAATTTTCCCTTCATCACCCCCACCCGGTGACGCCGCCGCTACTGGGTCCTTTTTTGCTGTTTGTCTGTTTTTCGCGCTTCTGTGTCATGGTAAAATGGGTAGGAGATGGAACAAGAGATTAAAGTGGATGTAATTTTTGCCTGAAAATTGAAATGCATGTGATAAAGACAAAGACAAAACAACAAAAACAAAGTGCGATTCTGTTTTCTTTCCACGCTGCGTGCAGTCCTACTTTTTCCACTTCTTTTCCTCTCCTCCCTCCTTCAATCCCCTTTTCCATCTCACTCCGACTTTCTTGCATCTTCTTTCAACCACAAGCACGACTGAGTGTCATCCATTTGTCATCATCACGTGATAGACAGCAGACCCCACAAGTGTGTTCAAAGACCCCCAAAACACACACACACACACACACACACAGGCGCTGGGACCAGTTAGGAGCTGATAGCGATGAGTCAGGCTTAGAGAAATGGCACAGAGGGCTTAGCTAATGCACTTTATGGAGCTCCCTTTTTCTTTTTATTCTCCCCTTTTACTTTATATCGTTCCCTCTTTCTCCCTCTTTGTCCTAGAACCTGAGCCAAAGTCATAGCTCTTTACTGACGGAGAGGTCTTGCCAGTTATTTTTCACAGCGTGTCCTCCGTGCCCTGGCTGGGATAGCTTGCCTCATGGCGGTAACATTCTCCCTCAGTCGTGCTACATGAGAGCCTCCTCCACTCATGCATTGCTGTGCAGCTGGACCTAGTCAGTGTGTGTGTGCGTGTCTGTGATCAAGTTGTTGGAGATACCCGATCCCTTATATTGTTCATTTGACCCACATAGCAAAAGGCATGAGGGTCAGGGTGGAGTACCCAGATAGCATGTACAGGTGCTTAGTGTGTGCGTGAGAGAAAAAGAAAGACAGGGAAAAGAGAGAAAACACGCAGACAAGTGAAGAGATTAAAAAAAGAAAGGAGGCCATAGTAAAACACATCATAATAAATATTTATATATATTTTGTGTGTGGCTCTGAGTTTGCCACAATTTAAAAAGAGTGCTGTTTCTTTAAAATCCCATCTGAGGCTGTCAGGCATTTCAGCTGGTCATATTGGCTGCAGACACATACACACACACAGATGTATATGGTTAGCAGGCTAAAGCTGGTTTGAGTTAGCATGGAGCCAGCCACACTGTGTGAGAGCCTTACCCCCTGCCTACTACTGCCACCCTCCACAGTCTCTCCACTTATTTCTTTCTTTCCATCTCCCTCTTTCTTTACCCACCTATGTGTGACTGTCAGCGGGGGCTGTACTGTAGTTTACCGTCCAAACTCCCTATCTCCTGTGAAGCAGACACACACACACAGGCTTCCACAGTTGATCTGCGTGGCCCTGTGTCTCCTGATTAGTCTGCTTCATGACAAACAAGCCATCAAGAGCAGAAAGGGAGTGCAGCACAGAAGAAGGAGGAGGAGGAGGACGAGCGAGAGGGATAGTTGGGAGAAGTGAGGAGGAGGAGGAAGAGGAGGAGGAGAGGAGCAGAGGTTTGTGGGGGGGCAAGGGGTGAGGTGAGGAGGCTGGGACCCCTGGGGACCCCTAGATCACAGCCATGCTAATGAGAAGCTGCTTTGCCAGCAGCAGAGGTGTCAGCTAACCCCTGACAGGTGCACACATGCGTACTCCCAGGGCTTGTGCAGGCGTGTGCACGCGCATCAGAGGCAGTGTGAGTGCGTGCACAGAGGTGGAGAGGAGAGGAGGGGCTGCAGGGGCGCAGGTTTGTGTCCCAGTGGCCTAGCCGGCGGGCGGCTTTGTTCTGTATGCAAATCTGTCGCTGTGGCGTTCTGTCGCCCTTGATGGAATGCTGGAGCAGTACAGCGAACGTGAACCCCAGGAATGCTGCAGTGTGTGGGTGTGTGTGTGTGTGTGAGACGTCGAGTATAGCACATCCTCTCTACCCCAGTTGTTTTCTTGTTAACAACCAAAAACCTGCACTGGGTTATTCTTTTTTGGGTTGTTTTACATTAAAACAACTTTGTTCTACACTTTTCATTCATGCTGTTTGGTTTGGTGCTGTCCAGAAGTTGACGGTCTGGAATTCATCGCTACTTATTTTCAGTTATGATTGTATTTCCCTGAGCTTTCTGAGAGTTAATTTGGCATCAGCGAGGATTCATTAGCATCCACTCGCTGTTCTCACTCAGCAGAGAGGCTCCTGTTTGCCCCTCTCGTTGAAGGCTGAGCCTGTGGAATTCTGTTATCCTTCTGTGGTCTTATTATAAGTCCGTGTGGATTAGCACACGATAAAGGCCTCATAATGTAAGTGTAATGTAAATGGAGGAAGCCCATGCTTTGAAATATAAATCAGACAAGCCGGAGAGATGGAATATGTGAATTAAACACAACTCCATATGTCTCCGCCATACACCTGGTGTCTACGTCAACCCTTACCAGCCAACTACACTGGCCATATGCAAGCAGTCAATGTCATGGCTCCCCTTCCTTCACTGGCATTTTGTTTGTACTTTTTAAGGCAAAATAATGGCTATAAAAGGCAATCTGGAAAGAATAAAATGTGATGTAAAGCTCAGATCTTAGTCCCCGAAGTCTGGGTTAATTGGCCTGGTGGTTTAGTAAAAAAAAAAAAACAACCCAGGAGAGAAGGAGAGCATTATTACTGGCCCACCTCAGCTCCACGCATGTGCCAATGTTTTAATAACTTCCTCCAGGCCTCCTGGCCCTTAGCCCTTGTTTTGTTGCACAGGACAAAGAGTTGCCCTCCTAAGCTGGTCTCAGTTCTGTATTGTATTCCTCTCTTTCATGGGAAAAGTCTGCTGGAGTGAACACCTGGGCTGGGAGTCTTTTCGAGGTGAATCCCATTACACTAGAACATTTACAAACCACACTATTGCTAGCAAAATGAAGAAGAAAAAAACAGCAAAATGCACTGTACCACATTACCGAATCCTGCTGTGACTCCATTTCATTTAACCTCTCTTCTCAGTCTCATTCACACACACGCTGAATGTGTGTGTGTGTAAAGGCTGCGTGTGTCTGTGCGCGCATGGCGTGCTGGAGTAAATTGGGCGATTAGGTCCAGCATCAGCGATCGCGTAGAGAGCAGAATGTAACTATTCTAACTGGTAGTTGACCTTGGCGGTCAGCGGTGGAGGGGTCCCTGCCTGTGTGTCAGGCAGACGACTGTAATTACCACAAACTGAAGCATGACACGGCCCACCGTGATTCTTTAATGAAGGCTTTTATTGGCCGGAGCACTGTCGAGCGACGCTCTCTCAGCATGTGTGGAAGTCTTTATATAAGAGGAAAGAATGGAGAGAGGATGTCTGTAACATAACTTATTTGTGCAGCTGTGTGTGTCATGGCTCGTAGTCGGCGAGCAACAAGAAGGTAGTGCCCTGTGATGTTACTCATAAGGGAGGCTGCAGGCTTTGTTTTACCGCTCTCGTCCCTTTGGTGATTCCTAGATCTACCAACACTGGCATTGGTATCAGATTGATTCTAGAATGATAGGATTGATACTTTGTTTCTATCCTGTGAGTTCACTGAATTGTGTTAGATTGTGTTATTCACCTCATACACTACAAAAATGTCAGATTTTTCTTTTTGCTGTCTTTCAAGTTTATTTTATTTATAGTTTATGACATGTTTAGCCACAGTCCTTTAGAGACAGGCTCCCAAAAAAACGCAGTTTCAAAATATATGAAAAGCTGTGTTTTGTTGTGTTAATTAATTATGATTAAAGTAAAAATCACATTGATTTAGCGGTCGTTAAAATGAGTTCAGAACTCGCAAATCATTGGTTCATCTCATAAGTCATGACACACTGATCTCCATTACATAAGCTGGCTTTATGGGTTAAAAGTAACAGTATTGGTATCGATATCGACAACACCGGTGCCGTATTTACTTGATACCAAAATTGGCAGCACAGCACTTGCTTTCTATTCTTTTCCCCTGTCTCGGTTTCCCCCCTCCCCCACCCGGCTTGCTTCCTTCCTTGCTTGCTTGTTTGGGAAGTTGATGAAATTTGTCTTTGGCCGTCATTAGGCAGCAGCCATCAGCTGCCACTCTATTAGCTGCCACGCTTCCTTTAACAGCATATGGCACGGCTGTGTAAGATATGACAAGATGCAAATGTGTTGTTGTAACGGTGGGGGGCTGGAAGGTTGTGGGACTGGTGTTGTTTGATTGGATAACTTGTACTGACGAGGCCTTGTGCGCTGACAAAAATGTAGACAAAACTGGAAAAAAAGAAATCACCAGTCCTTCTCTTAAACTCACATTTTCATCTAATATTGATCCTTGTGCATTGATGAGATTATTCAGTCTATACACCTAACTTGCTCCCTGGGGACATGTAAGCAGCCCCCGTGTGTGCGTATGTGTGCTGTCTGTGTGTATGCGTACGTGCACGCGTGTTTAGCCAAGCACGTCTGGCCCTTAAAGTCCCTCCACCTCTCTTCTTACCCCCTCTCCTCCTCCTCCTCCTTTCCCCTTCCCTCTCTCGCTCTCTTCTCCCCGTCCAAGCTGTTAAGCTGTCCAGCTCTCTGCTGCCAAGCGGCCGTGTGAAGCTTAGCCAAACTAAACACGGGCAGGCAGCCCGCCACTCGCCCCACACATACACACAGGCGTACGCAAAAAAAATACATCCACATACATGTCCGCACACACGTTCACAAACACACGCTCGAGCATACGCATTAAGTAGCGGGAGTCAGGTCGTGTCCCACCCCACACAAATAGCGAGAGCGATGGCTACACCAGAGCACCACTAATAGCAGAGAAAAACAGACAGAATCAGTAAATGAGCCCCTCATTAACTCTTTCTGACCCTCTCTCCCCTGGGGAAAGCCAAACCAATCACACCGCCAAATCAGCTTCCTGTACTAGACACTGATCCAACATCAGCTTTCGCTCATCTGTTCTCCACAGCGCGAGTGTATGTGTGAATCTGTGCGAGTGTGTACAGAGGTGTAGAGAGAAGGGAGACGACGAGTGAAAAAGGAAATAGGAAAAAGGGGAAATGTGTGTTTTATATTCGTCAGCCAATGGTTCGGGACTGCTTTCTTGATCACACAAAACTTTGAGCGCTACTAACTTTCCCGTCTTTGTTTTGTCCCTGGCGGGCTTCAAACTTTGGGACCACCGTACCAACTCGACTCCGCTCGCGGTAGCCACTGATGATAAAGTAGATGCAGATGGTTTGTGAGCAAACACGAGAAATGTGGAAATGCCTCTCCAGCACAAGCCTGTGTTGAATTAGATGAATCTCTACGAAGGCCCTTTTTATGAGTCACAAGCAGGCTGACAGGGCCACGCCACAGTGACTGATAGATTCATTTGGCATTATTAAGTCTCAACATTTAAAGGGCCAATTTGTCAGTGTGTGGCATATAGCTCTGTGCGTGTGTTTGCATGCGGAGTCACAACAGATCACTTTACTGCTGTTATTACATCCGTGACATAGAGCTTTATTTAATGTGGATACAGTGTCGGCTCTTGCTGTTTACACGTCGTCTCGCTCTTCCTTCCTTCCTTTTGAGTGGCTTTCTTTCTCTAGTTCCACATCTCACCTCCCTTCCCCAGCTGCCGCCCCCACCTCCCTTCTTCCCCCTTTTCCACTGCTGCCTACCCTTTCTTCATATGGAAATGACAAAGTAGACGAGATGGATCTGTATATTAAAGCCAAGCTGACATTAGAATTAGCATAATATGCTATGGCCTAAGGGCAATACCTGCCACCTACACTAGCCTGTAGACACATGCCCTGACTGCACATGTATTTCATACACTACACACACAGAGACAACACAAAAGCCCACAGAAGACACTCACACTCACACACCGAAAAACAATGCGCAGTTCATTTGCTTGTGTTTAATAAAATATTATGAGTTGGTTTAGTTGTCGAAGGAAAAAAAAGATTTTTGAGTTTCTTGTTTCATCACTGATGGTGATTTTTTTCCTCTCTTGGTCCACAGAAAAAGATGAGCCATCCAGCTACATCTGTACTACGTGTAAGCAGACCTTCACCAGTGCCTGGTTTCTGCTTCAGCACGCCCAGCACACCCATGGCATCCGCATCTACCTGGACAACCACCCAGTCAACTGCTCCCTCACTCCCCGCATGGCTCTTCCTCCACCCCCAGGAGCTGACGCCTTGCCCCGTTCCCCTCTCCCCACTTTCCTTGGTGATGCCAGCAACCCATTCCACCTCCTCCGCATGGCTGGACCCCAGCTCAGGGATCACCCCCATCCTCCGGGTTACATGGAGACGCGGCTGCCCGCGACACCGCCCTTTGTCAGCCCACCGCCTCCCCCAAGACCACCTCGTGAGCGGCTGGGCCCAGAGGAAATGGGGCTGCTGTCACAGCACCCCAGTGCCTTCGAGAGGGTGATGCGAATGACCCCCATGGAGCACCCGCCCATGGACTTCTCCCGTCGGCTGAGGGAACTGGCAGGCAACACAACCAACAACGGTGGACCCACGCCTCCTCTTTCACCCAACCGTGTGCCACCCATGCATCGCCTCCTGAGTCCCACGCTTTTCCAGCCCGGATCCCAGCTCTCGCCGTTTCTTGCCTATCCCCCTCAGCCACCCACCTCTCAGGGGGGACACGGCTCTTCGAGCCCTCCTGACACACAGGGTCAGAACCAGGCCCCGGGGAAATCGAAATCCTGCGAGTTCTGTGGCAAGATTTTCAAGTTCCAGAGCAACCTGATCGTCCACAGACGCAGTCACACAGGTGAGAGGCCGTACAAGTGTCATCTATGTGATCACGCCTGCTCTCAGGCCAGCAAGCTTAAAAGGCACATGAAGACACATATGCACAACAAGTCTGGGGCCATAACCGGCTCACCAGAACAGGGAAATAGAGGGGAGGGGGGAGAGGGTGAAGAGAAGAATAGGGAGGGAGATGCAAGAGGAATGGGGATGGACAATGAGGAGGAGGAGGAAGAAGAGGAAGAAGAAGAGGAGGAGGAAGAGGAAGAGGAGGAAGAACTGCAAAATGGCAGTCGGCCAGATTCCAACTTAAGCGAGGACTCCCAAGAGTTCACCCAGAACAGAGAAAATGGCTCGAGACAGTCTCCCAGTGAGAAGCCCCCGAGTGGGGATAGAGTAAACGACAGTGGCGGGGTGGGCATCATGCACCCCTACAACCATCTGGACAATCACCTTAGACTTAACCCTAACAAGAGAAGCTTGGAGAGACAACCTAACGGCGACGGCGGAGAGGGGGTTGAAGGAGAACGAGAACGAGAAAATGAGAGGGAACCTGACAGACAGCGAGAGGAGCAGGAGGACCAGAGGCCTGTGATGAATGGCAGAATCAGCGTATCTGAAGCAGAGTGCTTTCCCGGGCTGTTCCAGAGGCGGCCCACCCCCATCACCAGCCCGAGCCCCTCCAACAACAAGAGGATCAAGATCGAGAAAGAACAGCTGGAGATTCCCCCGACCATACCTCTCATTTCCCCGGAAAACGTCTACTCTCAGCTGCTGGCTGGCTACGCTGCTTCGCGCCACTTCATCAGAGAACCTTTCTTGGGATTCACTGACTCCCGTCAGTCGCCGTTTGCCACCTCCTCGGAGCACTCCTCTTCAGAAACGGGAAGCCTCCGTTTCTCCACCCCACCTGGGGAGCTAATGGAAGGCGGGAGTGCCTCAGGGCGCAGTGGCAGCAGCACCCCACACCTCCTGCGGGGACCCGGACCTGGCAGGCCTCCAAGCTCCAAAGAGAGGAGGAACGACACCTGTGAGTTCTGCGGCAAGGTGTTCAAGAACTGCAGCAACCTGACGGTGCACCGACGCAGCCACACGGGGGAACGGCCCTACAAGTGTGACCTGTGCAGCTACGCCTGCGCCCAGAGCTCCAAGCTGACGCGCCATATGAAGACCCACGGGCAATATGGAAAAGAGGTATACCGTTGCGACATCTGCCACATGCCCTTCAGTGTCTACAGCACACTGGAGAAACACATGAAGAAATGGCATGGTGAACACTTGATGGCCAGCGAGGTCAAATTGGAGCAAGCAGACAGAAGTTAAGCCAGCAACCATTAGTTACACAGCATACAGTGTACCCAAACACACACACACACACACACACACACACACACACACACACACACACACACACACACGCAAAATCCTTATAACCACTTTCTGCAATGGGGCTTGGCTGGATAATCTCTCTAGAAAATGTTTTGAGAATGATTGATGTTCATCCTTTTTTCTTTCTTCTTTCTTTTCCTCGTCACAGAAACTGCCACCTGAGAATATAAACAAAGGGAAACTTTAATGAGAACTTGCCTAGAATGCCTAACTAGGTGTTTCTTGGCAAACCGTCTGAGGATTTTATCAGTTAGGAATCCATGGAGCCTTTCTACTGTGCAATAATTTCTGTATTTATTGGATTTTTGTAATGATATTTGGCATGTGCAGGTACATCTTTGTGGGATTTCATATGGAGTTAGTTTTGAAATGTGCTTAAAAAAAATAGAATTTTCTTTACAAAAATGTGATAAAAGAAGTCACCCTTAATACAAATTTTCTTTCTTTTTTCCTGTAAGGAAGCTTATTATCAAGTGAGAATAAATTTGTGTGAAGCAGATAGCTTTTAAAAGTAAGATAAATAAATAAATAATTGTTTTCTATATTAACTGCAGCAGCGGACTACAATCCATTCCCTTCATACAGGCTCAAAGCACTGAATGTCAGCCTGACAATAAAACAATATGGCGGATTTTTAAAAAAATCCAGCATTACCTTAGAGATCTGGTGAGTTCCTATTAATTTATTCAGGGAATTATTATTATTTTTTGTCCTTTTCAACATTGGCATGTGAATAATTTGAAAATGCAGTTACTGTATTGCTGTCCTTGCTTCACAAAGGACATAAATAAAGGTTGCACTTGATGGAGAAACCCTTAACTGATGCTCAGTACATTCCCAGTGTAGGTTAAAACCACCATATTTAATATGTTGAATAAATTGAGACTACTTGTGATTAATGTGAGAAGGAGAACAGTCCTGTTTATGGTTTGTAAATATATTATTATTTTTTTTATATATGTAAAAGTAGCCCTGACTGACCATGAAATATGGCCGAGACTAAACAATCAGAAGACCAGCTGCTTGCGTCATCCACAGTATATGCTAAATGTAACTACCATACATTATTGCTTTATCAGACTGTCCGAGTACCCACGACCCCACCTGATGTGTGCTTTACTTAAAGGTAATTTGTTAATCCAAACCTGCTTCAACACTCTCTAAATCATTCTCCATCTCCCGCTCATGTCTGGCACGGCGACTCTCTCTGACCCAGGTCGACTTCCTGTGTTCCCCTCACGGCGCACAAAATGGTTTCAGATGAAATTCATATCAGTCCGTGTTGGGCGTGCGTTCTCCTCTCGGCGGCGCGCTCTAAGCCCTTCTCTGTGACGGCGTCTTTTCACAGTTCACTAGCTCAGATTCGTGTATTAGCGCTGCTTTTAAAGGGAAGCCTGTTCATTCGCCTCACAAAGTGATACGGGTTTAACTGTCAGTAACAGATTTTGAGACAGTGTGCGAGTTCGTGTCTTCTGGGGATTGGAGTTTTTATTTTCTGCATCGTTCATTCTGAAATGAATCTGTAATATATATATATATATATAAAGAGAGGCTGAATGAGTTATGATAATTTTGAGCACAGCTGCACTAAGGGATGGCCGGCCGACCTTGAGTAGGGGGCTATTCTCAGAGCATAAAATGAAAGATTGGAACTGAGAAATGGAGATGCGAGAGAAAGAAATGGAGGGAGAGAGAGCAAGACCTTGACCAGGGAGAATAGTCATTCAAATGAAATTGGGAGCATATGAAAAGTGTATTTTTTTTCTGTAACCAAATGCACATCTACTCGCCACATCTTATAACAGACCATCAGAGTGAGACAGAGTGAGCGTGAGAGGGGAGGGAGACAGCAAAGCCACATGAAAGGAGATTGAGAATACATCTTTCATTTTACTACTGCAAATCTCAATCATCAAAAGCATTGTCACTTGAAGATTTGACCTCCCATTTTGGCCTATTTTCAGATTTTATCTGTGCCATTTAGTTTTTTAAAGAAACTGAACTACGCGGTACCTTGAATTCAAAGCGCTCTTTGTTTCTTTTAATGATTTTCGAAAAGGAACAAGCTGTCGAGCTCTTCATAAGCTATCCACTTACCTGCTAGTTTGACATATTTTATCAAATCGACTTGAAAAGCGAGACTGCCTGAAGAGCTACTTTCAGTTTGCTTACACGTGTTGACGCACGACTGCAAAAGAATCAAGGTTCTGTCGAGAACGCGCACGTTCCCCCGAAAGCCCAGTTTCAGACTTAGGCCAAAGTGAGTCGTGCAACTGGAAGAGTGGAGCCCTCACAGTGTCCCAAACACACACACACACACATGGACATTCAGTCTTACAATATGTTTACAGTGTTGAAGTATGCCATTAATGAAATACTCTGTGTAAGTGTTTAAAAATGATAATAAACTATTGTTTTCCTCCAATGTTTTCTCAAATGATTTGAATGCCATAGCAGTTTTTGTATGATTGTCCTGGTGGAGGGATTTTATCTACATGAATATATTTCTGTATGATTGCTTGTTCACTCTATGAACAGATTTTTTGGTTTATTTTTTAATGTAATATTGCAGAATCATGCCAGGTTATCATTTTTTTCTAACAGTGGTGCCATTATTGACTTTTGGTATCTTCATCTTTTTAAGTTTTTTTTTTTTCACTTTTCTTTTTTTTAAATGAATTTGCTGTTTTTTGGTGAAGCTATGCTCCACGGGTGTAAAATAAAATGATTTTCAAAAATGAGAAAAACGAATACAGTGGTTTTGTGCAGGAATACTTTTATCGAATCATTTTATCAGACATTCATGGACTCCTTCTTCTTCTTCTTCTTTTTTTTTTTGGTGTTTATCCTCATGGTTGGTTGAAGGTCTTGTGCTAGCACATTAAAATGTAATTTTAAATACATTTTCATATTTCACTTTTCACAACTTTCACTTACACTCTTTGTACAAAATAGTTTCCTTGTTCTCTTTTTTTGGGGCGAGGGTGGGGGGAGGGGGGTGCATCCTTGTGAAAAAATAAGTGATTTCAGAACAGTACACATCTGCTGTTTTGAACATATATGTATTTTTGTAATGTGTTGAAAAATCAATACAAGAAAGCCAACACTTCAATAAATGTTGCAATTGCTCTATGATTGAAACAATTTTCCTCTCTGATTATTTCTTCTTCCTTTGACTCGGACGCGGCCGTGGAACAGCTACTGTGCACGACTTTTAATTTCAGTGCACGTCTAAAATGTGAATAGTCATCCGTTTTCGGAACTGCGGCAGGCATCTCTGTAAGGCATTAAGAAAAAGTTATTTTTTAAATCATTTCGCTGGGCCGACACACACGAGAAACTGACTTCTGCATACACTTATGTACAAACCAACAGAAACAGCTGCTCATAATTTAGTATAACCTCATAATCTGATGTTGGTTCCAAGTGTGCTGCTGATCTGCAGATTGCAACATGAATGAAAACTATACAAAGCACACGCCAGCCAAACAGAAACCCAATTACTCTTACCTTTAATCTAAATGTTTATAGAAAGAAAGGTTTGATTCCACGGTCCAAAAACATGCACGATGGGTTAATCTGTGTCTTTAAAGTTGCTGTTTGTATATGAATGGTTGGACTTGATTGGACCTGTGCAGAATGTGCAGCTGTGATAGGCTCCAGCCACCATTATGGCCCTGCATGGACTGATGAGCCAAAACATTATTCCTACTCCTCAGTGAATCTTTGCTTATCCTTATATGCTTTATTGCATTTTGTCAAAAAAAAAAACACACACCAAACTCTGGCCACCGATTACGGATATTACTGATGTGGTAAACTGTTAAAGCAAGGAGTCATGTCTTATGATCATATTTAAGTATGAAGTGAAACTGCTGGAACAGAAGACAAAAAAAAGAAGGCCAGATCAGATAATCCATTCTGACTCACAACAACAGAAGACAAAAGCATATTCAAAAGGGTTATGACACTGCATGGCGAGCTGGACTACTGCGCTGCTGGATTTGTCAAATTCTTTGTGAGATACTATAAGTGCATAATTAAGCATTTCTCTGATGCTGTCCAGTTTTAAGTTATGTTTCCTGTGCTTACAGTGGAAGAGAGAAATCTCCTACTAAATCAGTCATGTTCAATCTCGAGATTTATATAGCACCAAATCACAACAACAGTCACCTCAAGGTGGAGTAGATTGTAATGTAAAACCCCAACTATCAGATGACCCCCTATGAACAAGCACTTGGCAACAGTGGGAAAGAAAAACTCCCTTTTGACAGGAAGAAACCATGCACAGGGAGGGGCAACCATCTGCCACGACCGATAAACTTGAATTGAATTGAAATTGAATGTCCTGCTGACTGAACTGCAGTCTCAGCTGGATCTCCCCAAGTTGATATCTTTATGGTTGAAATTCAAGAAATACCTATCATGCTGTCAGTGAGAAATCTCGCTGCCTCGCAGACATTTGGCCGAAGGCTGGGGCAAAACAAGACACAGATGGATGGTAAGTACAGAATCTTGATTAGAATCTGATAAACCATATTTCACAGCGCGCTAGCACACCAGCTCACGGGTAAACAAAACACCTTACATGGAACCTCAGCGATAACTGCTAGTAGAACTCCTTTGTTCTTATTGAGAGTAATGCTATGAATGTGACTCATAGGTTTTTATTTCTGAAGATGGCTGTTGACGGTCTCACGCTTCATAAATGAGTCTTGGCATGAGTGCAGGGACCCATCAGGTATTTCTTGATATGTGGCCAACAGCAGTCAAGTCTGTCCTCACTTGAGCCTCCAGGCCATTGGATAGCATAACAGAAATAGTGCGTGTGCAGGACGCGCGTGCTCAAAGAGAAAGTTCGAGAAGGGAGAGGAGAAACGCCACAATAGGGCGGAGGTGGTGGAGTAACGTAAGGAAAAGAGGCGCGCGCTGGGTGGGTTTGTGTGAGAAAGTCGAATCAGGAGGAGCTCTCGGCGCAAAGGCTGAAACAAAATGTACCAAAGTTGCGAGCGATTCGGTGTGTAAAACGTGATTATTACTGTAAAATATTCTCTGGATTGCCAGATAAGAAGCTACAAATACTCAGATGATGGATTTGGTGCTTGAAGAAATCTGACTGTGATTCTGCTGACTCTGTGTGTGTGTTTGTGCCTGAAGGCTGACATCTGGGTACCATGTTGATGATTCTGGTCAGCAGAAATGTGCATGTTGAGAAGATGTCACATTCCCACAGCTCTTATCCTAGCAATGGCATAACTATTGACATAACAATTGGAACAGTGTGACTGTGCGGATTGTTTGTGGCTGCAGATGTTTTTAATGACAGAAATAAAATACAAATAGATTGATCAAAGTTAATATTTGCTCAGACTATTTCTCACCAACTACACGGCGGATGCGTTTTCTATGGTTTTCCTAAACATTTTCTTTTCAGATGGACAAGTTTGAATACAAAGCTATGAGTTTCCACTTGCAAAACTGTAAATCACGTTACAACCCTAAACATCTTATTATACAGCTTATTTTGGTGCAACCTTGTGCCCATATTGAACTGTCTCTTTTTTCAAAAGGGCTGCTCTCCATGTAATCAGAGACATCCCAGCCACTTCTCTGACACCGGCTCATAGTACACATGTCACACGAGTTTAAAAAGCTCTCTTTTAAGCTCGTGCAGAAGAAGGCCCCCTCCTGCGTGCCCAGCTTCGTGGGGGAAATGTGGCCACAAGCACCGCTAGTGAGGTGGCGTTGTATCCTCTTCACTAGAAAGCGCTGGGCAGAGGCCTGCAGTCACAGACAGTCTGTCGCGGAGCAGTTGATGGGAAATCACGATTTGGAGTAAAACCGCGTCCTCGGAGAACAGGGTGTCAGCAGGGATTGTGGTTCGTGTCCTGGGCCCCACAGAACCACGGGGTCACCGCAGAGACCCCGCTTTCCAGTGGATGACAGGGCTCAGGCCCCACTGGCCTCTCTGTAGATATCCAGTTAGTAATCTGCCAGCCCTGACCAGGACTCAGTCAAATGATGCTGCCCGCCCAAAGAGCAGACGGCGCTTCGCCCTGCGACATGCCGGCCAGAGTAAATCCAGCCCAGCTGGCTGCTCTTGGGAAAAGAAGGAAAAAGGGGTGGAAAGAGGCATGGAAGTAGGGGAAGGGTGGAGGGAGGACTGGATAGAGAGAAGAGCAATTTAGAAGGGTGGTCAGAAGACAGAAAGCAGTGTGGTCGATGGTGGTCATTCAACAGCTGTGGCTGGGGACGATTCTCTCTTCTGGGAGAATCTGACCCAGAGGAACAAAGGCTTTGTGGTTGTGTTGAGTGTTTAACTAGAGGACAGGAAATGCAGACTTTTTTTTACAGTGGGAAGAAAACTCAAAAGCCGCTCAGTGGGAGGTTTTGGTCGTTTACAGCATAACCATGTCGTCAAGCATCATAACAGCACCCACCTCAAAACAGAAATGACAACTTTCAGATGCTATAATTGCTCCAACCTATATTCAAAGGATTCCTCGGCTACAGTAAGCCTGAAATCTATTGTTTGACAATTAGTCATTAGAGTTTCCGTTATTTTCACAAGCGCTCTTTTCACTTGAACAGTGATTTTTCCCCCTTTTTGTCCTCGAGTGATTCGGGTTTTTTAAGCGCTTATACAAACTTAGTGGGTCGTGACTGCACAAGTCCTCCTAACCACTGGCCGACACCTCACCATGGAGACACAGTCAAGCAAAACGTTTATTTATCTTTACGCTCCAGCCACACCCTCGCTGTCTGCATATTAAAGTCTGCTGCTTCTCTTTCTCTTTTCATTCAGTCACTTCATCACTTGCTCATAACATCGCTTCTTTCATTCTCGGCTCTTTGTTTTCTGTTTCCTCTCCTTCCTGTCCTTCAGCTAGATTAACCTCTTCTCGATCATTTTTTTCCTCATACGTCGAGTTCCCCCTCTCCTTCTTCCTTCTTTCTATTTCTTAGATAAACTCTTCCTCCTCTCTACTCCCCTCTGTCCCACTGTCAGTGTAATTCCACTGGTGTCAGACCTCCCAGGTAGGCTCCTACACAGGTAGATAGCTGCTGTGGTGGGGAAGCTTCTGTGCTGTCGGCTTCCTGACGCCTGACCTGCCCCCCTCCCTCAAACACACACACACACACCCCCTCACACTCATACACATGCACACCTTGCCTCAGGGGGGTCAGTGTCATTGTTGACATTGGACACATGCTCGTTGTGGTGCAATATTAAATCTTCTCATTTGATTTGGACTGTAATTATGTCGTAAAAACAAACTGGCTGTGAAGCCATGGCCCGCCAGTGTGATCTACTTTCATCAAGTGCAGACTGGCTTAATTACAGAGTGCGCCATACACCCATCTTTCACTGGGCAGCTTTTCCTGCAGCTTCTTTAAGCCATCACATTCTTTTATTGTGCGTTAATCACAAGGCAATTTGGCCGTTTGCAATGGCTGAGGGTAGATTTTAACACTGGTCTGTACACATCCTGTGGATTCTGGGGGAAAAAAAGTCAAGAGTTAAGCAGATGTACATGGTAATGGAATACGATGCCTCTTCTATTTCTGCGGTGCACTTAATGATATGGTTTTCATCCCACAAAGGTATTCAAATTCTCTGGTGAGAATAAAGGGGCTTTTTTTCCTGGTCTTTGTACACTTCAAATTGACTGTGTGAAGTCAGACAGATAAGTAAACTTCACAATAAATGAGTAAATCTCATCAAAAGAAATCACACTGATGTGTGAACGCCTTTAAATAAACCGTGGATCTTTTATCTCGTGCATTATCTTAGGACGGAGCCATAAAACACACAAAATAACACACGTGTATTATCTATGAATTTTATGGGCAAATTATTTCCACATAGGGCTTCAGCTCTTTATCTGGTCTTTACAGCCACGCAACTGAAATACATGTTTGTTTAGGCCCACATTTGCCAAAGTCGAACCAGATTTCACCTTCACATCAATGCACACAGCAGGATGCCAGATGCCCAATCACAGCATATGGTAACAAAGTGTGAATTTTTGGGGGGGTTGTAATTCATGGAGTATATTTTGAAGCAATGCTCATGCTCTGATACAACAAATATTCCAGCCAAATACATACACTGGCTGCTTGCGGAGTCTGTCAGAAACAACAGGAGTGTTTCCAGTTAAGAGGACAAAGTGGACATCAGAGCCTGCGAAACCTCCACGCACCACTTTCAACCAGGAGAAATATGGTTTGAGTCTCTTGTGAGACCCTTTGTTTGGTTTTCACTCACAGTTTGCTCAAATTTAAGCACCAAAACTCTTCGACCCCCTGAGGTCAGTTAATCTTAAAATGTAACCATAGGTTACAACAAACTGCCTCCACACACAACCTGCACATTTGTTGATTTACAGGGGAGGAGTTTGAGCAGCGTAAGAGACGTAAAATGCAACAAGTCCAGTGTAAGCGACTGGCATGGCTGTGTTTGGTTCTACACAGATGCACACATGGCTTTGCAGATATTCGTCTAGACACGAGTGTTACAACTTGTAACCAGGGTGTAAAATTCACAAATGTACGGCAGCCCCGAGAGAGAAAAAACAAAACTTACTGCTTAAGAAAACAAGAGGAAACAGAAACATGTTGGAAAAACATGCAAATGATCACAGCTGGTCCGTTGCATTATTGTCTCCAAAAAAATCTTGTGTTACATTTTGTGTGCTTTTGCAGGATTTTTCTATTTGCTCTTGTTTTCATTTAGTTGCAGTGCCTTTCGGGTCACCATACACGTGCTCAAATTTGATCTCAGTAATGTGTGTATGAAAACCTATAAATAAAGCACCTTAAAATTCTTCCTTATGTTTTCGTTTACGGTGGCACAGTTGGTAGGACTGTTGCCTCACAGCAAGAAGGTCCTGGCTTTGAATCCACCATCTGGGCGCAGACTTCCTGTGTAGAGTTTCCATGTTCTTGCCGTGTCAGTGTGGATTCTCTTTGGGTTCTCTGGCTCCCTTCCACAGTATAATGCAGGCGTTTAGTGGGTTTACGTTACCTGGAGATTCTAGGTGTGAATGGTTGTCGGTCTCTCTGTGTTAGCCCTGTGACAGACTGGCCACCTGTCCAGTGTGTACCCCACCTCTTGCCCCGTGGTAGTTGGGATGGGTTTCAGTCCGATCCTGGATTGGATAATTGGAAGAGAAGGGATGGATAGATCATTCAGTTAAAAGAGGTATCGTATCCTACAGTGGACTGTATAAATGTACACATTTAATGGATTTACTAATCAGATGATGAACAGCCTCAGATGTCTTAAAAATAAGTAAGTATTTAAACAATAAGTTTATTGTTCACAGTGTGGCAGGGGATATGACTTGTCAATATGAAGGCTGTGAAACTGATAATGTAGGGTTCATGATCCACTCTTCAAGATTTACAACACAGCATTTCCTGGTGTAAAATACAATGAAGTCAAAACATTGTACCCACCGTCTCTGCAAAGCCACTCAGTGGGCTGGTTTGGACCCACTGACAAACTGGCTCTGGTCCCAATTTAACTCATGAAACCATCACTCAGAAAAATAATACACCAATACAGCAAATACATGCTACAGTCATGTCAGTGGGTACTGATAAGCCATAGAATATGGACACGGCAGGGTTCATGTTAGCGATGAGTGAGTGAGGGAGGGATAAAGGATGGATCTGTCTGGGGACTCACCCTTTTATGTCTTAATAGATGAAAAAGAAAGACTGAAAGCTGAAGGGTCACAAAGGGAAAACCCCCTTGTTTTTGTCCCTCTCTGCCGGCCTTTTAAGATGGGTTCATCAGCGTTGTGACAGGTATGTGAAGTGGACATCTTACTAGAGGTAATTGCCATTTCTCTCCTGTGGGTCATTGTTTGTCCCTACGCCCAACAAGACCATTACAGAAAGAGGATTTTAGATTGTTACCGCAGCAGAGCTTCGGATCAAGGCTCTGCAATTCTGTCGTTCTCTCGTGAATAAGAACCACAAAGATAAAAAAGTCAAAATCTTCCAAGCAGATCCATTAGCAATGTGCTGCGCTGTACATAAACACAGTAAACACTCCCCACTGATGCGGTTCTTAGAACAGACTGCTGTGGCTTCACTGCAGAAACTATTACGGTGCCACCGAGGAGTCATAAAGGTGATTAACAGCCGCCTCTAATTAAAGATCAATGGAGAGTCTTTCCGAGCCGATTTGTTATGTGAATTAGAATGGTGTCCATTAATGTTGTCAGGCAATATCACTGTAAGACTGGGTATTGATGTGCCCTTGCTTGAGAAATAGCACAGTCTAAACTGTAGCTCATGACATTAGGATTTGCTCATTAATGTCCTTTATTCGTAGCACGGCGAACTGCGAGCAGCCTCCTAGAGGAGTTTACAAATGCATGGGATACGAGTCATCAGAAGACTGATAAGCAGCATACATCTTTCTGCTGGGTTTGAGGTAGTTGTATGCAGTCGCATTGAAGTTTATAAGCTAATCTGGTGTGGGCTGAAGTGCACCATTAAGTGCACATAATGCACAATTCTAATAAATCTGCTTGTTCAAGCTCAAAAGCTTTGAACCATCGGTTCAAGTGTTATGAGCATCTAATTCTAGGGGTGTTGTAGAAAATGATTAGACGAGATGCTTTTAGCATTTGCCCCATTAAACAGCTTCCGTCATTATTGGATATGTGAATCCCCAATGGCCTTCACATGTTTCTGCTGAAATTTGTGAGTGGACTACAAACCATAAATTTAGAAATCTTAAGTGTCATTTTAAGTAATGTCTTTTGCCATGTCAACTCATTTAGATGAGTGTACTGAAAGAGGGTGAAAAAAAGAACCCATAGAGAGCACAGTATTAGTGAATCAGATCTTTATTGGGCAACATTAAAGTTGGGATACTTGCCAGTAAGCAACACGTAGCCCAAAAAAGGGTTTTCAGACCAAAACCCATCAAGGTCTGATGACAGAGGGTCACTGAAGTCCTCATGGAAACCTTCAGCATCAGGATAAGACTCAAAGCCTTGCATTTCAGTTTCAGATTCTGAGTTGCCATGCTCAAAGGCCCTCTCCACACGAGACAGTTCGCCTTTCTGGAACACAGGGGGAAGAGGGTCTGGTGCTCCCACATAGAAAGGTGGAAATTTGTCAGCTTGAGGGCTGTGAGGCATAACTGCCCAGCTGAAGTCTGAGCACAAAAGTTAAAGAGGGATGTTGAGTATTATGGCAAGCTTGTATTAAGAGTTTATTTCTACATGTCTGTACTAGTTACCGTGTTTTAAGCCCAGCTGAAAACTCAGTTGTGTCGAGTCTGCGTGGGAGTCACTACTGTGTCCCGAGTATGCAGACGCAGGATAAGCATCAGAGCTTTAAGAGCTGCCTGCTGATCCACTCGCAGCACTACTTTCAGGGTGATCTGAATTTGGGACAACCCAAGAATCAGATGACACGGGCGCAAACACAGCAGAAGGTACTTCCCAATCAGAATCAGCAGGAGATTTAAAGTAACCACTGCTGGAGGAGACGTCAGGATCCGTACCTGCACAGCAAGAGAAGTCATTAGTACAACTTTAAAGCAGACTTTTAACATTAGAATTAGAAATGCTGAGACTTGTTGAATTTTACCTCTTCACAGAGTAGCTGTAACTATCTCCACTCAGCATGACAAGCAGCAAAGCCCTGTCGACATAGAAAAAATATTAACTACAGCAACTTGGCAACAACTAAGACCCCTCAGAAAATATAACCACTCACTTACCCTAAGGAAAGCCAAACACCCATCATGTTGAACGAGCTTCTTAATAGCCACTGCTGCCCTGTCAAAGCTTTATAAATGCTACAAATGACCTGCCCTGACCAATCACAGCATAACAAGTTAACCACGCACAGCTGCACAGATAAAGGCGGAGCCCTCAACCTGAAATTTAAGCTGGTCCAGTTGCAATGATTTTGTTCAGTGCTACAGTACGTGCAAAACGTTTTCTTTACATACAGTTTTGTGCCTCACTGCGTGTTGGCCCAGTGATTTTGATTGGTCACTTGTTTTATCATCGTTAACATGCACCAGTAATTCACAAGCATGTCCATACTGTAATGAGACGGACACCTATCTAACTGAATTGCTCAGAGTCTTGGGTTGTTAAAGATAAATAACATTTTAAAACACAAGAAAGATGTCCTATGCTGGTGGAGCTAAAGTGCCAAAAGGCCCGTCACACGGCTCCCTCGTAAAATATTAGATTTCCGAAAGATTTTTACAGCAAACAAATCATCGGCGCCAACCGAAAACTGGGGTGCAGCAATTTGTTTTCTTGTCACAAAACTTTAACTCGAAGAACATATCCTGTGGAAATTGATAAACAGCGCAACTATATGAGAAAGCTCAATGCATTTGATAGAGCACATCCCTTCATTAAGATCTTATTCCTCCATACCCAGCTTGAGACTGTGCCAAATGTGCCGCGGTTCTGCATTGTGACAATTTCCGGCTCTTCAGATGTGTATTTCCTGGCTTTCTAATCAGAATGTTATTTTGTATCTCAAAAGGGGCTCCATTCAGCCCAACATTAACAACCCTCGTCTGAGATAATGTGGATGCTTCGGGCCATAGGCCACCAGCTGCATCCACTTGTCAGTCTTTGGTACAGATGCCCTGTCTGTCTGCTGTGCGAATGAAACTCATGGACTAAATTGGCACTTATTGTGCAGAATCATTTTATGTACGCATTTTAATGTGCCTCATCCAATTCCTTAACACGGTTTAATTTTATCTGCTGACAGCTATCTCGGATTTTAAACTGATTTAAATAGAAGGCTCCTGTCCCGCTTGTAATTTATGTCTTTGAGTGGCCAGTGGAGGCCACGTAGAAACGTTATGGATCTTTGGATTAAGCTCAAATACTCTCAGGCAATTTAGTCAAATCTGCTGTATTTTCTGTGCATCATATTAGTTTCTCATACAAATCAAATGAAGAGAACTCAATTATGATGGATCAATAATTCAGCATTCTCAATTATGCTTTAATTGTAAGAAGCAATATCATCCAATCTTATTGTGTGGATAGGTGTTGTTGCTCTGCAGAGCTTTAGCTGATTGTTTGTATGAGATTAGGGCTGTGTATCAAGGAAAAGATCAGGCAATGTCACAGAGCCTTAGATAGCCGGCAAGTGATGCGCATAGACACACTCCCGCAGACACTCGGATACACTCCCAAATACACACAGACTCTTAATGACATGAACACATAACATAAAGCCAAATGCTGCCACTAAAATTTGCATGGTGCTCAGTAATGCATTAGTGAACATCACTTGGCAATCTGTTCATACGGGCTTAATTGGATTTTAATACCGCCTCTGATCTTGTTTTCTAATTAACGGCGGTGGCTGGCAACCAAGCAGAACCATGCACCCAGCAACACCTTTGATCCCGGCCATATGGAGTTCCTCCAAGCACGCCGGGGATGTAAAAATCCCTCACCTAGACGTGGGCGAACAACAGGCCCCCGTATCAAAATGGATGGGGTGAGGAAAATGAAGGAGGGTGGAGAATGGAGGAGTGCGGCGAGAGGGTGCCGAGGGCGGTGGGGGCCAGCTCGGCGGCGGTGGGGGGCGGGCAGTGGCATGTGTCATCCACACATCCTGGCGGCATTGTTATTGATTAATTTCGCTCACGATCGGTTGTGATCACAGATACATAAAACATGAGAGGGGGGACTAAATGCCTGTACACCTTATCATCCCCGCTGCCATTCGACACCCCTTCCTTGCTACAGGGAAATGTCAATAGCTTTTCTAATCTGTTTACTTCTCCCCTTGTGGCCACTGCTTTATGCTTTTGATGAAGGGCTGCCAAAAATGTGTCCTTTTTTTACCCTTGCTTTTCCTGTTTTGGCAGACAAAGTGTGGGTATTAAACTTTACATCTGCGTAGTCACCTCAGCTGTCACGTCTTCTATTTTGCTATTTATCAGGAGATCACTTATAGGTCCAGTGTCGTTTTAAAAGTGCCGGACTCGTGGTTTTTCTTTACGTCATCAGCCTGACAGAACGCAGGCAAAAGCCAACCTGGATCCTTGGCAGAAAGGGGACAAAAATCCAACAAATAGCCAAAATATAAAGCACGCCACATAAACCATGTCAGAAATTGCACCACAAAAGCAAAAGCAGACAAGAAAGAGAGATGCCGTGATCTTGACCCTACCGGTATTATCATCTAATCACTATCATCTGTGTTGCATGTTTTCTGTTAGTGTAATTGAAAGATCATAAATTCCTTTGTGAATTCTAACGAAAAAAAGCAATTATATCCCTTGGAAACTGCTGGATATTTGACATGTGTGAAACAGTAACTGCAAGTAACATCATAACAACACTGCAGGGAAAATGAGCTTTTTCAATCATCTTTTGAAGAAAAATTTCAATGTTATTCTGCAGACAGAATTAGACCCCTTCCCTCAGAAGCTAGAATTGCCTCTTTAGCAGAAATCACTCATTCCTCATCAGCTTGCTGAAAATTTTGACCACTCTTACATTCAAAATTCCTTCGGTTGTGAGATTCATGAAAGTTTTCTTGGATGTACTACCTATTTCAAATCCTCCCACAACATTATGATGGTATTAAATCTGGGCTCAGGCAATGCCATTCCACAACCTTTCATTCCTTCTTTTTGAGGTATTCTGTGGTGGATTTGCTTGTTTGCTTAGGATCGCCATCCCGTTGAAACGTCGTCTTCCATTTCAGCTTCGCTTTTCGGACAGATGGCCTCAAAGTAACTTCGAGCCCCTCTCGCATGATGCAGAAAGCGTAGCCGAATCAGTGCCTGCATGCAGACCTGTCCTCGAGGCAGTGAAGCAACCCCAAACCAGAACATTTTTGGAGTGCAAAGACATTTTCCTGGCACGTTTTCCATTTCATTTAAATTTGGGCAAACTCTTTGTGTAGACATTCAGCAGAGGTTGTCAATAGATGCACTTTGACACCAGTAGTTGCAAAAGTTACCCGCACGTCCTGGAGAGGTTTTGAGTCTGCTTTTAGGTTGAAATTACTGTGCAGGCCAGTCTTGGAATTACTGGCAGTCATTTATAAAATCTTCACCACTTGGAGATGATTTTCCTTACCGTGGACTGATTTATTCCCAAAAAAAACCTGGAGATCTTTTAAAATCCCCTGCCAGACTCATGGGCATCCACAACCTCCCCCCCCTCTCCCCCCAGAAGCTTTAGAGAGCTCTTTAGATCTTGGCGTGTTGACACCACACACTTCAATAACAAAGAGAACAGCAGACCCAAGACGTCTGAGGTTGAACTAGCTCCCTAAGAAAGCTGTACCGTTGGCTCCGGAGCTGGAAACCCTGATAATTTTATGAATTTGAATGTGTGATAAAAGCAGGGGTGCTTGTGACATGTGATGTTTCGGTTTTGTCTATTCTTTCATATTATTATGAAAATAACAAAAAATGCCAACAATCTGTAATTTGTTTGAGGATCTCATCTGTAGACATGTTTGTTTCTTTTTAAAGAGATTAAGACTTTCCTGAAAAACTGACATGGGATGTACAAACATGTGTTTTTTCACATGACAGATTGGATCTTTGTAACCATTTTATCAATAGCATCTCAGTAAAACATGCGCTGCACTTTTATGTAGAGGATTTAGACTCTTGTGTGCAGGATACATATAAAGTGGGCAAATTAACTTAGCAACAGGCTACTAGCCAAGCGTATTTAATGATCACCAATATACCAAAACAGCCAAAACATTAAATACAAACCTATAACAGAATAGCCTAAATACAGTAGTACAGCTTGATAAAATGAAATAAATATCATAAAATGGAGCAAATGTCAAACATTACAAATCTAGAAAAAAGACAATAAAGGTAAACATAACATTTATACAGTTATTCATATAAAAAAATAGCAAAAAGATCCATCCATCCATTTTCTTCCTCTTATCCAATTCAGGGTCTCAGGGGGGATGGAGCCTATCCCAGTTGCCACAGGGCAAGTGGCACGATGCACCCTGGAGAGGTTCTCAGTCTGTCACACAGCTCACACAGAGAGACAGACAACCATTTACGCTCCCACTCAAACCTGCAGCCAAATTCGATTCACCGGTGTTCACCTAAATTCATGTCTTTGGACTGGTGGAAGAAGCCAGGGTACCCTGAAAAAGCCCACGCAAGCACGGACTGAGCTTACGAGCGCCACAAAGAGAGACCCCGACGGGCTGGTGGATTTCAGCTGAGGACCTTCTTGCTGTGACGCGATGGTGCTAACCACCGCGCTGCTCTAATGAAGTGACAACAAAGTCAGATAGCGCAGTAAATTCACCAAAGCAGAATAAGAGAGGCTTGCTAAATGTTGTAAAAAAAACAACAAAACAGGCACAGCAGATGTCAGATGACGTTCAAGTGGCTTAAGAATATCAGCGTTAAGTGTTGTGACATTGCAGGGTTGAATTAAACTCTTAACATGAGAGAAGAGATGAGTCTCTGCTACACAGATGTGTTGCAATGTAAAGACCTAGAGGGCGAAGTATGGGAGATTTCCTGCATCTGTCCAATACGGCAGCAGAGCTGAATCAGTCTGTCAGGGTCAGTGCTCTGCTGACTGTCCAGTAGGAGGTGCAGGGGGTGGTCAGGATTATCCTGCACTCACTTATAATCACCCCCATCCTGATCAGTTTATTCAGACACACTATTCACAATATACACCTTTAGGATAATTTGTCGATGTACAAGTTCATCCAGTAGGGCTACAGCTGTGATAAGACAACTGAGAAAAGTGCTCCCACGGTGCTGCAGGATGTATAATTGTGGTAACTAAGGGAATATTTGGGAAGCTGGCTGCAGAGAAGTTTGGCCTCTTAATGCTGGGAAAGTGAGGATTTTAAGCCTGACCCTAAGCAAACCTTGCCTGATTAAGAACAGGCAAAATCTATCTTCTTACACTCATCTATCATTTATCAGGTCTCTAATCTGCCACAGGACGACATTTCACACTCACCTGCACACAATAAAGTAAAATAAAGTAAAATTTTTGTTTGGTTTTTTTTAGTAGGAATATCAGAGGGCGTAAAAACTCGTCTGACTGGTAGGAGAGGCCACCAGTATTTAGTTTCTATGGGTTATTATAGATTTGACATCAAGTGTGAGTAATGATAATACATAAGACAATATGGCAACCAGCCATGCGTGGTGATGCTGGTTAGTTCAGCAAGCTGCCATTTTACTGCTGTCTGACAGAAAGAAGCTAATTAACTATGCATATTAATTAAAAACCTGAGATCTATAACAGGTGATTGACAACCGGAGGTGGGGTAGGGGGGGGTTTTAAAGGGGGGCAATTTTTCCCCCAAACTAGCAGAGTGTTTTTTGTAAGTTTAGATTAACACACCCAGTTTGAAACAATATCATTAGACTAAGGATCGTGATTCTTGGATACGTGTTGATCATAGCAGCAGCAGCAGCAGCTCTGATCGAAGACTGTTTAAATCCACACAGGCGCTCGTGCTGCTGTTTGGCAAATCGCTCAGACACTCTGACATCAAATGGCCTTCTGCAACAATGGCAAAGAAGAGGGAAGGCCTGAAAGTCCCTGCCAGTGATTTCACCTAAATAATGATGCCTTTTACATGGTGCTTGTTTGTCCTTCACAGGGTAATTATTTGAACAATGTGTATATATTCTTTTAAAGAGGGCTGTGACATATTGTGCCCTGGATAATGACTAGAAATGCATTAAGACTAAAGTGGGGTTTCTAATGAAGATGGTTGACAAGGTCTGAAGGCCTTCTCTTTCTCTTTATATGGCACTCTTTCTTTCTTTATGAAAAGAGAAATCCTTGCCCTCCCTAAATTATCAAATTGTCCTTCGACCTTAGCGTATCACAAAGTTTCTCATCTTTTTATCAAAGATGCTTTCGAGGGCACTGAATGTTGCCTTTGCTTAAGTGCCGCATTTGATTTAAAAGTCCTTTCTTTTAAAACGTAATGGATGGCAGAAGTGGAAAGTGGTCGGAAGCAATCATATGCTAATGTCTACCTCGTGCTAGCGCTGCTGTACGTGTGCCACCTCCAAGTGAGAAAAAGTCAAAAGAGAAAGCGACCACAAGCTCTGAATGTCTCACACACTAGAAATTCATCATTAGCCAATTTTTTTTAAACAATATTGTCTTTTAATCACTTCCACGCATTCTCCAGCATCTTTTCATGTCACAGCGGTGAGTATTACCACTGTACCGTTTTCATCTTCTGCCACAACGCATTGTATTTTCTCCAATCCTCCAACTTTAAAAGGCCATGTTTCCTTAAATTAATGGACATAGAAACTTGTGGTAAATTTTTTAATACATGGCCGAATAAAGTTTTATATACAAAACGTACAATGTTCACAAGGCCCATTGTGTCGTCTCCAGATGTACGGCATGTGTCCATATGATACCCAAACTCATCCCGTACTTTTGCAGGCTTGTCTGGAGCCACTGCACCCGCTGTTGTTGTGATGCTACCTACCTGCAAGCCCGTGAAAGTTGTGAATCCATTTTTTGACACCCTGGCCACACCCTGCGTGTTGATTGCCTGAGAATTGGGATCCATATAGGTTTGAAATCTCAAAAAAAGAAAGATTCGTTTCACTCACTGGGCCCACGTCCTCATTTTAGGTTTGACAGCATTCCCCATTTGGGGACGGCCTCGAAGGGGACTGGTGGCGGCTATATAGATGAGGACCGGAAGGAGCGTGTTTGGCGATGTGGTCCCGCTCCTGAAATTCAGATACTGTATCTCCAATTGTGCAATTGTGCTTTTGTTTATAGCTTTTGTTGCCAAAAAAAGAAGAAAAATCTTGTTATCGAATGTAGCAGAGGTTAGAGTGAACTTGAAGCCAGCATTTACTCAGTGGATTAAAGAATTGCTAAAAACTAGCTGGTCTTTGGGACAGTGGCAGTGGGGAAGGGCTTGTGGAAACTGATAGTGGCTGAGAGGAAGCTGTCTTTTTGCAATTTTAAGGTTGTGCACGTTCCAGAAATGTATCCAATTGGCATCATCTCATTAAAAACATATTTTAAAGGATAATAATTAAATTAAAAAACTTTTTATGCCTTGAGAAATAAACGACTTGGTGTTAAGACTCTGATTAAGCTACATAACACAACACAGATGTTGCGAGGTAGGTCAGGACTTGGAGGAGGATCCGTACATGGTCAGGATAAGTTAGGCGACGTGGGTGGAGCCAATTGGAATGAATTAAGCGAGGAAGAGCGGAGGGATGTAAAGGATAGCCTAACAGCCTGAACACCCTGCAATGCAGGCAGATGAGTGAACACAGATCTTCCTTACTAAACTTAACATAAGCTGCCAGTTCTCCTGACACGACGCACAGACCTGTCAAAAGGGTTTTTTAATGTGATATCAGTGAAGGTGTTTAATTTAGCTGACAAGAACAAAGGAGACTGTTGATGGGATTAATCAAAAGCTCAAAAAATGGGCACGCTGCATGGATGTGAGATTTTGTATTTAAATATATTAAAAGGTACAGTTGCATATGTTAGGCTATAGTTGCCATTAGAATAAGTCCCTAAAATCATCAGAGTTATGCGACTATGACTTTTTTCTCCCCCTTATATCGTCCGACAGCATTTGATTGATCTTTAGAAAGGGACTGAAACTGAGGTCTGGATACAGTGCTGTTGTCAACTCAGAGATCAAGGTAGTTCAGGTATAAAATACCTGAGGCTGCACTTAAAAATACATTAAAGTTGCCGCTTTGAGCCGACTTGCCCCCGCAAAAGCAGAGCTCAGTTTGTAAATCAAGATGATAATATAACCATAACATGATAATTGTGGGATAGTGAGATGAAACGGGAGCAGATTTAAAGTGATCCCAGGCTTAATCACAGACAGTAAAAGACAGATGAAAACACCCACATGGGATCACCTTTAAATTTCTGCTGAAGATAAATGCAGTGTACTCTGCAGTGTTTTCTGTGTATAGTACATATGCATTCTGCAAATACTCCCGTGTGTCTGAGTCAAAGTCATGACCTAATTATGGGTTTCACAGGATGGACAAAAAAATAAAAAATCCCTTCCCTCTTCTTCTCACACACTCACAAGCTACAACGTCCGCAGTAGTGCACACACCCATTGTACTTAGCCCAGAGAGATTTGGCACAGATACAATAACCAAAAGGCAAGTCATATCAGCAATGCAAACTGTCCCTCAGGTCAAAAGTGATCAACATCAGTGAAATACCGCGGTGAGGCACAGACAAGCAGTTGGATTAACTGGAACGAGACACCCTGCTCAATCATCGTTATGAAACAGAGGGTCATAAACAAGCATTCAAGCGTAATTTTGATTTATGCCATCTGCCTTTTATTAGACCGTTAGTGTCAAGCTGGAATTTCATGTTCCGTCCCCATCCGTCCTCCTGCTAAGAACCTCGTGCAGCCAGGAGGAGGGAAAAAAAAGCAAAGTTTTAGTGAAGCTGCAAAGTGAGCACTGCACAATGGTATCAGCAGTCTTGTGCGAGCACCGCACAGGTTGTCTCCCATACCAGAGGAAGGAATTTCTAAAGAACATGGTCAAGTCAGAAACCCTTTTGTCGCATGGCAATTCACTCCTTTTCTGCCTGCCGTCAAAGAGGAGATTAAGTTGTCAAAATGCATGTCCTGGTCCAGACTGGTCTGTTGAGTGGATATTCTCTAGTCTGATCTCTGCCACTGCTAATAGACAGAGCTCAAAGGGGAGCAGCGAGAACAGGGGAGGGAGAGGGGTAAGAAGGCTTTAGGATCACTTTACCTGGATTCGGCAGTGTGGCGCTGGTGGATTAGTGCCCGGGGCTTCATGGCACGCTAGTCTGCAAACACCCTATAACACTCTATGACAGGTAAAAAGCACACACACACACGCAGGCTAATTTAGAGCACAAGCACAGCAAGCTGACACACAGTTAATGGCTCATTTTGCACTTAGGGTCACTTCCAAACGCACCTATGCGCCGTATCCTTCCACGTGTGCAAACATACCAAGATCCTAAAACATGAAAAAAAGGAGAAAAACACCAGCAGTCTCTAAAGCTTCACTCCAACTCAGCCTAACACAGCATCATCCAAGATAAAACAACTACTCTTAATTTCAGCAGCTTATAAAACTTATTTCTGGCTTCGGTACAGTTGGGATGCCTCACATAAACTTTCTTCGACATCCTAGAAGCTCTGAGAAGTCTGTTCCCGGTCTGATACCACTGTGTAAGGTCACTCACTCATCCAGAACTGCAAAACCATAACCCATAAAGGAGAAAATACAGGTTGTTCTTGGCAGGGAGGAAAGAAACCCGCCACAGCTTCCATCCCTCTCTGCCGCCTCTGCCTGCTCTCCCCCCCAGTCACTACCTGATGACTTCTCCATCCGTTTTAATTGGTAATTATTTTGCGGGGTTTAATGCCTTTATTCAGACTGTCAGTGTGGAGTCAGGAGAGGAGGATTAGGTGCCCCAGGGGGACGAGACACTGGCACGGCCAGGACAGCTCATTTTTACACGGGCAGGGGAGGAGGACAGCTCATCTTTGATCCGGTTGGGGCTTCGCAGGCCAGAGGGGTGACAGCTGCACTTTCTTTAGCCCACATTTGAATTTGAATTCTATCTTAGGATGCAGCGCGCCGCGGACTTGGCAGGGCAGTGGGGTAATCTGCTCGGCACAAACGCCCGGGCCTTTTCTTCCTGTGTGCCCTCGCAGAGATTGGAGTAATTAAAGTTAAATGGAATGCATTAAAAACTCACTTGTGCCGAGGCTGTGGCGGCCGTGCCAACAGTGAATGGGCTGGGGCTGTCCTTTTACGCTGCTCTAATCCTGCGGAATATATGTGTGCCCCGTGACTTTGATGCTACGCTACCAAAGCATCGGAAACGGCTACCAGTGGAGCTACAACTGACTGCTGGCTTTCACCTCAGAAGAACATCTTGGAAAGCAAATTCAGCTGGATTCTGACATTGGCAGGAGGTTGGATGGAATCAGCTCAGGGAGGCTATTAGCACTTTCCAGACATGTCACTTTCAAATTGCTACGCTTTGATGTATGGTCTATTTAAATACCCACACGCTGCCTTTCTCCTGACCTGTGGTAATATTTAGAGTGAATCCTGACTAGCTGTCCATAAGTAGCACATAAAGCACTCGTGCTGTCAGTTGTTTCAGAAAAGGTTGGCCTGTACATGCAGAACAGCGTTCGGTGCCAAAGAAAATTGCCGGCTTCACACATACAACTTTGTTGAAGAGATGGGCAACTCCCAGGTTTCAGCCATTTTAACGTGGACAGTAATTGGGGCAAACGACAAACCTGCTCCCAAAGCCGCAGTGAGCCAGACCTGCTCTACCAGGTAGATGTCAAAAGACTTGAGGCATCAGACATGAAGATAATTGTTGCCGCCTTTCATTTCAGAGGAATGTGGACAGAGACGGGGGGGCAGGCAACAAAACTATCATCATCATCTTTTCCTGGCTTTGTGTGGGATCCTTGAGCCCTTTTAAAGGCAGAAGATAGGACACGGGGAAACATAGGGGTGTGGGAGGAGGGGGAAATGGGGGAGAGGTGATTTTTTTTGGGGGGGTGGGGGAATGCAGAATAGAGCGAGTAGCAAAGATGCCAATCGATGCACGGGGAAAATTCTTGCACACTCACTCGAAAGCTAATTAACAAACACACGAATCAACAAGTCAGTAGTTCAGTTGGTGACTGGGTTAACTAACGCTGCAGACCACACAAAGAACTCCCTGGCCAGGAAAAAAAAGTCAGAGGAATGGATTGTGCCAGCAAACATTCATTACATGGATGTTTCCCAGGTTTCACAATGAATGCCTGAACCCACAAGCATTCGCCAGTTTGTCTGATAACACCGAGTGCTACACCAAATATTTCCTGTTAAGCCCATCAAGGGACCAAGGGGTATGAACATGATGGCTACCTAGTTTTGACATTAATATCTGACATTTCATGTAGGATCATTACTTTTTTGATACCAGACAATAGTTTGTCCAAAACACGCCAAACACAGCAAGCCAAAACTTGCACAGAGCCAAATTTTGTGCATTGGAAATTCTTGGAAGGGCAGAAATTCAAAATGTCACTGACTTCCACAGTTTTCAGAACTTCCAAATTTGAATGGCCTTTACCTCACCACAAGCTTTCATGACATCCTGCCTGGCTACATCAAACATCTCCCTGCTCCTTTTTTTTCTCTATTCTTTTCAGTGTTTGCTGTAGCCAAGGATAAAATGCCACTACTGGTTAAGGTGTCAACATCACCTCTATGATAAAATTTGGATGGGATAAAAATGTGAAGGCTGGAGCGCTCGTTGCATTTCTGAGGTTCAAGTAGGAAACCACAGTTTGTTTCATTTCATTTCATTGCCTGTAATCACAATCTTTACTTGCCATAAGGAAACATATTTAACTCAGCCCTGCTATAGTCAAAAGAAGGCTGATATCTCTATCTGCAGTAATTCATATTTGGCAGCGAAGCGCTCCATGCACATATATGGAAAGTTTAAGAGGCAGCAGCAAGACCCGTATCACAGAACAGTCCAGGGATCAGTGACAACAGTGGTGACATTAAACAGCATGATGTCGAGGTGGGTTGCAAAGTGGCTTGTGCAGCAACTGTGGACAGGCTAAAGCATATGAGATAGCAAACTGGATATGGAAGTTATTAGTTGATGTGAACTGCTTGATCAAATACTACGCTCGATTTGTTGCATAAACTGAAGTTTTCTTTTTGGAAATTGGACCACCAAAGCTATCATATTTTAACTGATAAAGAAGAAATGGAAGAAGAAGCTGCAAGGTTGGATCAATCCACTCCACTGAGCTGATGGGTGGGACTTAAGGTGTCAAATAAATCATGCACAGGGCCAATACTATTTAATATTATCCTTTATGTCTGCTGCAGAGAAAGGGAAGGAACACGCTGGTCTGCTTTTAGTCTGAATTGCTTACTAACTTTTCAAGTTAGTAAATGCAAAAACGGTCTAATATCAAAGAGGTATAATATCTAATATGATGCTGAGGTGACAGGCCAAACTGATCCTTGGCTGAGTTCAGAGTCTGCCTAGCAACCTATCTGTAACGGAGCAAGTCCTTGGATTTATTCATGCAAACCTGCGATTCGTGGACAACCCACTCTACCACCTGAGCCACAGCTGCTCCTGGGTGTTCTTGTAGTTTGTTGTACAAAAAGGAGATTTCAAAATAAATTTGCATATATGTGTAAAAACTACTGAGCTAGAAATGTAAAATGTAACCCTTCGACTAATTAATCCGTCTTTGATCATTGTGAGGAATTGATAAAAAATCTTGTAAAATCGTGTAATTTCCTCCTTGAGAACACGTGTTATTTTAAACTGAGTCAGTCTCCCGTTCTTGTTGCCTCAAATATATTTTATCAAGAACCTAAATTGGATTTTCCAAGACAGCTGATCTGACAAAGTCTTCAGGCAGATTAGATGAAAGATCGGCAAAGAACGGGGATCCAGACACGCTGAACCCACAAACCGGACAGACTGACAGACCATAACAGAGAACGAGTCAATGCACAGACCAAACAGACAGCCATCTCAACCTTGTCCTGCCTTATTGTACACATACCCATGGATTTGAACATCGCAAGTTACAATCAAATACCTCTGCGATGCACACGTCCCCTCTTTAATGGCAAAATCGGGTGCCATCATTACAATCACACTGCTATTGTCTGTAATAAACAGGCGAGCTCGCGCTGCTTCGGAGGAGGGATTCAAGTGCCTGTTCACTTAAAAGTGAAAAGAATCCCTGAATAACTAATTAAAAAGAATCCGAATACCAGTGTAAGACCTTGGTTTATACTTCTGTGGATTTGATTAGTGGTGATTTGTATATTCGCTGACAGATGCTTGATGTTGGTGAGATAAGGGGGAAAAAAGCCAAAGCTTTTGGCTGAGAAGCCCTATTATTCATGGGCAGAAGTTGAGTGTGTATTTCCATTAGATGTGCGAAGGCCTCTAAGGTCTAAGAATGCACTTTAATAGATACCTGTCAAATGTAATTAACTATGTTTTTCCTATATCATACACTTTCCCATTGCCTCCAGCCAGAGGCTCCACAGTGTGTTTGTGTGTGTGTGTGTGTGCATATGCAAGCACACAGGCATATGTGTGTCTGTGTGTGAGAGAGACAAGAGTCTGTCTCAGCGCCTTTTGCCACCCAGCGATTGGAGACAGTTTTAATTGCAGCATGACAACCACAAGAAAGGACCAGAAGCCCCATAAAAGCCAAAGCAAGCTGGCAGCTGGCCCACAGAAGAAAGCTAGCCATGCCATAATTACAGGTAAAAAGACCTCTAGCACTGTAGCTCAGCACCGTGTTTATTTGACACCAATCATGCAACTATGCAGGTATCCCAACAATAACGTTCTCTGTCCCGACAGGACTGAGGTGCCTCCGAGAAAGACTTGGACATCACCGGCAATCAAGGAATGTCTTGTGGCTTGGAGGCTGAGCCCTCGTCAGAACATGAAAGCGAACAGAGAGACCTTGATTTTAAAGAGCTCAGATGAATTCACCAGCGCAATGTTACATTGTTCTCAGTCAGCGAGGAGCCTCGCATGGCATCAATAATTCATTTTACAAGGCTCACTTCTGCCTCCAGTGAGCAGGTCGATTTAAGTGTTTTGATATCCTTGTCCAAGGGTGAAACTGGCTACATTAAAGACACATTAGTGAAGTTGGTGACACTTCCAGGTAAAGAGGGACTTCATTCTTTCCTTGACTAAAGCAGGAGCACCTCCTGTACTATCGTAGCAGGAATTCTGAAGTATATCACCGTCTGTTTTCTGCAGTTACAGAGAATTTGGTTACACAAGCAAATAGATCTTTTTAGCCTACGTACATGAGGAGCAGGATCACGTCTCGAAATGATACGGGGGGAGGAAAAGGACCCCGGGGTGCTCCGTACTACACATTATAAAGAAATGTGTTGGCGCTAACCAGGGACCCTCCTTTAGCATACACTCGCAAACATTTTAACTGCGCTCACCTCTTTCCATTCAAACTCCGGTGTTAAGCAATCGCATTGGTATTCTGCCAGTGCCAATACATTCGCTGTGTAAATCACAAACACTTTAGAGACAGCATCGGTCTCTATTTGGAAATCCAGACCCCAGCACATAAATCTCACCTCTGTAAGTACTTAACGAGAGCACAATGTGTGTTTTATGTGTTCTTTATGAGTGTGGAAAGGCCACATCTTGAATGACACTCACTTCCAGAGCTATTGGAGGGGGTCCGGAGAGAAGAAATACGAAAACGTTTTACAAGCTCATTTTCTGTAACATATGCTCACTTTCCACTTACAATGAGTTTGTGTAAAAATACTCAGCAACATGTTTCCTCTTGCTGTTTAGTGGAGTTATTCAATCACTGACTCTCCTATTTACTTGCATCCTGTTTGTGGTGATTTACTAGTTAGGTAATGACTGTCAAAGCTATTGGCTGCTAAAGTGGTGGACTGGGGCTCAACCGAAGGACAGTGTTAATCACAGTATTGACTTTCTGACAACGGTGCCACAGACTCTTTTGTCATTACGCCTGGGCCACTAGAAACAGCTGGCAAAGGCAGGTCACATGACCCACAAGTTCATCCTGTTTTTATTCTTTAACTCGTTCTTTTTTTAGAATTAGGTTGCTCCCCAATACGAAATATGTACATATGTACACTTTTTGGAAGAGGAAGTTGGTTTCATTTACACTATCCCTTTGTTCCCAGGGGAGCGCACCACTTTAAAACATGTGGCGTCCATCTGTCTGTGTATTTTGCAAATATGTCTACTGTCAAACTGAATAGGTAAAGATATTAGTTTGCAACCAGCTCTACAGTTGATATGAAGTGATGATAATTCTGGGCAGTTAAACTCAGCACTCCATACATTGTTGTCTGTAATAAATAAATGGTTGCTGCCAATATCTATAAGAGTCACGGCAACTGAAGCAGGAAGGTACAACCATTCCAGGCTCTCCATCTCACGTTTTCACAGCACTGTTATATGCATTTATACAGGTTTTCACATGTGGCCTACTGCAGTGGCAGGAGTGGGTCTGTCTAGTGTGGTTGACATAGGCAGATATGCAGAACGCAGATAATGTTAAGACCCTGGTGCCTTTGTTTGCTTCAAAGAACCACAAAGAAAAAAAAACAGTTCTCACGCAGGACAAATACTCAAATACTGCTGTTTTGGCCGACAGCAAGGGAGATGTACACACAAGCTGCCCTCTGGCATTGTTGTCCTGGCAAACTGTTGGCGGCTATATACAGTATGCATTTGAGTACATGACAAATATAGACACACCTTAAATACCTAAACAGTACATGCAAACGTTCTCAGAGACTCTGACTTACTTAAATGCTCCTGCTTTGCTGTTATTTTGCAATACTCAACTATGCATTTCTCAGCACACACACACACACACACACACACACACACACACACACACACACACTTGTTCTCTCTCATGACTATAAATTAGCATATCTAGAAAGTATTTCCTGGTAAGTAGAGCAATGGCAGCTCTCAGGAGAGGCACAGACACAGATAGAAATTTGTATTAAGAAGAAGAAACATCGAAGCAAAAAAAAAAAGAAAAAGAAGAAGAACAAAACCTCAGTACACCATTACTTTAATGATTCATCATGTTCAAAGGAAACGTATTCATAATTCTACTCCAATAAACAAGGGAATGAAACGCTGGTGTAAAGTGCTTTTCATTTGGTGCTGGCATGCAGCAGATGTTTGCTCTTCAGTCGTCTTTTTGTCTAATTTTTAAACCATATTTCCTCCATCGAGTCTTCTAGCCAGTGTGCATTTGCACTTTTCCTCAGCTCAGTACACGGTAGGTTCATGTTTGAAAGGCTACAAGCCCCCTGAGGGTGTCAACATCATTACCCTTGAGTGCATCAACTTGACCCAGAGGGCTTCCCTAGTCTTTACATAACCTGTGACCTCTGGCTGCTTTGGACACTCCCTCTCTGTGCGCCGTTCCCTCTCCAGATTCTTTCGTGGCTTTTAGGGTTCAAGTTCACCATCAGCGCAGCCCAGACATGTTGAGACTATGCAGGACTCTGAGTGAAGCCAAACAAAGATACATTTTTTTTAACCTGTGGAAAATTTAGTCTCCAAAGTACAGAAATTAAACAAAAGCAAATAAAACATGATCACAGATTTTGTACTTATAACAGAGAGTGTCATTCTTCTTCTTCTTCGGCAATCCTAAAATGACAATGAACATCAGCTATTGTGTGTGCATTTGAAAAAAAACCCCCCTGATAGATCTTGTTGCAACTATTCTGGGCTGTTCATAATGTGCTTTGTGTTTGTATTAAGGTTGTCATGCTTTAGAGATTAAATTGGGGGAGTGGGCGTGACCCATGAGCTAAATGAATTTAAATGTTTGAAAAGTCAAAGTTTAATCAACAAAAGGTTTAGGTTCATGTTAATTTCAGGTGTTAGAATAACAAGATTTGAGACTATTTGAGGCATTTTAGAGCTTTTTTCAGTGAGACCACGTGATCTTTATTAGCAGATAACATGTTACTGTTTCTGAGCAACTTTCTTATTCAAGATGGAAAAGGGATAGAAATCTGTAAGGCATAAAAGTTAAGGCGTAAGTGATTTAGAGCGCCGCAAAAAGCATCAACTTAGTGGTGATATCAACAATATATCAGATGTGGAGGCTGTTCTGTTTAAGGCTACCTAATACCCCTGTAGCCTAATAAGCACTGCGTCAAGTGACACCGCTGACACCAATGAAACCAATGAAACCATGTGTACAAGCTGGATTTGCTTCAGGATCCCTCTTCTCCTCTCCACGCCTCCTTCTGTTTAACGCCTGATTATTTAAGTGATAAGTGACTGTGATGGATGGCCTGAGCTTTGTGTAATTATTGTCCTGGTTATCATTGTCACTGCTGATAGCATACATCACGGTGTCCCAGCCCATTTTGCATGTGATAAATAACCATAGTCAGAAAAATACATTCAAATCATTTGTGAACAGACCCCTGGAATGTAAACACATGGGCAGGCTAATGGAGGGTCCTGGTAGGTACGAGAGTGAGTGCTGATGGTTTGAAATCGGGGCCATTGCGCCATGTTTTCTGGATTGTATTGTTTTTACTGTCTATTTGCTGGAGAATGCCAAATGAGCAAAGCAATGGACAGGAGAGCCACACACGCTAGCTTTCTATCACCTCAAAGCTTTACTCACTCACTGCATGTCCTAGCTTATCCAAACAAAGCTTCTTTTAAAGAGAATCCATTCATTCATTTTATATACTCTTTCAGAGACGATTAGCTCATTCTGGAGGTTTACCGTGCATCTATGCTACTTGAAAGTCCTTAGGTGATGTAATCTCTGAGGATGATTTATGGATTATGGCAATTAGTGCTCAAATAAAGGCTATTATTAGAGATAATTTGCCTTTTACAAATGACTGTGTGCAATCTAATGCCTTTTTGAAGATTTACATAGTATGTGTATGAATACAGGATCCAGTGCAAGATATGAAGTGACACGAGGAAGCTTGTGTTTAATCTACAAAGATATCTAGATGTTGCTTTGTCGTTATTGCACGGGTGTGATTTCACCTTTCTTTTAGGGCTGTGTCATATCATGTCATCTGCAGTAATACCGGTCTAATTTTTTGCATGACATAAAAGTGTCGCGATATCTTTGCTATGGAGTTTACCTTCGTAGACGAGCCCAGTCATGTCTGAGATCAAGAGCTGTGTGCCAGCTTCCCATGATAACGTAGTGCCTAAAAATGGAGCTACATTAACAGCTTCCTAGAAAGACTGAGTTTCAATCTGGAACGCGCCCTCAACTCAGATTTCCCACTCGGAAAGTTGGAGCAGTCCCAGCAACCCAGAATTAACAGTATTAACAGCAAGAATTAAGGTGTAACGCTAGTGGATACATGAATGGATTTACCTCGCTAAGAACCAAAACAAATCCTTTTTCCTTGCGTTGTCGTTTATTAAAAAAATCCCGTCCACACGTGCAGTTTTTGAAAAAGTTTCTCCGTCCACATGTAAACGCTAAAAACGAAACCTTGGCCAATCAGAAGTCTAGAAGCCTGGGAGAGAAGGAGTAAACAGGGTTTTGTGCCCTCACAAAAACTGAAAAGTTTTTGTTTTTCTGTTAATTTTGTGTTACTTTTCAAGTGCCTTCATCAATTTAAACTGTGTGTGTATCTGTAAGCGTGTAAAAACTACAGATAGTAAGATTAACAGCAACGGTATTTTGTAGAAATTCATCTCATGTAAACAATAATGTGGCGCACAGCTTGATGTCAAAATGGGGCACACCTTTGACGTTGCACGAGTCTGCTAATAAAATTTAGAAGAAGAATAAGATGTTTCTTGAGTAAATCTCCGCTTTCCTCGTCCACACCTAAATGCAAAAATTTTCAGTGACCTAAAACTGCGTTTACGTGTGGACGAAAGGACCAAACACATAGAAAAATGTGCGTTTTCAAAAATACCCGTGGACGTGTGGACGTAGCCTCAAAACAGCTAGCTGCACTTGTTAGCAGCAGAGGACAGAAGTCACTGATGCAGTTATATGGAGAAAAAGCAGCTGGTGAAAAAGATACAACATCCCAGGTGGAAAACATCTTTTTTTGTTTTATTATGTGACAGTATTATATAGATTCTTGATAAGTCACAAGGTTTTGTAGCTTTATTTACTGTTTAGCTGCTGTTATCTTACTTAAAATTGATGAGCACAGTTAATTTTTACTTAAAAGCACTACCTACGGTACTTTTGTGCCTACATTTGACTTACGCCGTGTTACTGAATATAAAGCTGTTTCACTACTATCGCTCTACAAAGCTTCTGCTGGCACCTTGATTCAGTACATTCACTTTTCAAAATCAGGAAGTGTGTCACTGATGACAGCAGCACATTGAAGATGCCTTCATTTACGTACACTTGCAAGTGCTGTCGCCTGGAAGCATTCTCTTTTGTAAAATCTTATCAAAACTATCATTACTGCAATTTTCTTGAAATATCACAATATAATTTTGAGGCTACATTGCCCACCACCACTCTCTGTTACACATTTGCATATATTTAATGTAATATTGTAATGGAAGTTTCTTCCAGCTTTAAATTTCCCACAATAACATGAGCCCAGAAAAAGTCAATATTCTCTGCTCTCTTCTTTTGCCCGGCTGCCTGTGTCAAGCTCTCATTCTCTCCCAGACTAAAGGAACACGACCTTTGACCCTGAGGTAAATGCCTGACCGAGGTGCTAATTGGCCATGTAACAATAAATCAGACTGTGATATACTGCCATTTAAAAATGTGAAAGAAAAAACCTCATTGTGGTCTAATTGCCGTTGCCAGTTCTTACTCGAGTAAACTCACCTTTCACCCAGAAGGTATCCTTTAAGCATTCTCACGTCACATTCATTGTGATACATTGTGATCCTCCACAGTTTTGCAGACTTTTTTCTTCTCCTTACCTGCATTGAAGTGAATAATTACTCTATAATTGTGTAATTCTGTTTTGTATCACTAGACTTGAAATAAAAGCTAAACATATACAAGCTGCGTCACACTGAATGACATTTCTCGCTTCACAAAAAGCGCTTTTTATACAGCTGGAGAGCAGATTTAAGTTTTTGTAAACAAACATTAAAGGTACAGTCTAGTTAAAAAGAGCGTTTTCAGAGGACTCAGTCCTGTGCAAAACAAGTCTTACATTAGTCTAATATGAGGCCATCTGTCTGAAAGCTAAAGCAGCAAAACTGCAACAGAATGGCTGAAAAAGCAAAGAATCGAGGTGTTGCAATGACCCAGTAAAAGACCTCAACCTGACAGAAATGCTGTGGCAGCACCTTAAGACCTGCACACAAGTTAATGCCCGCAAACCTAAATAAATCGGAGCAAGGCTGCTTGATGTGAGAAACTGATAAACTCATATAGAAACTGATTACTTCCTCTGATTGTTGCGAAAGATGGTTCTAAATCATGGGCTGTACTTTGGGATTGTATAGAGTTTTCTCTTTCATATGACTGTAAATTGCATTTTTACACTGTGTAGCAAAGATAGTCAACCTACAGCAAAAACAGCAGCGAGTTCAGCAATCACCCTGTCACTTAATCCTAGGTCCGCGCAACTCATCAAGGAGCCTGTCCTCCTACACTTATGAAATGCCATCTGATAGCATCAATCGCATTGTGCTCTCCATCACACCTAATGAATGTTTAGGAGAAGCTTTACAGTCAGTCAAAAGGTTAAAAGACCTTTCAAATGATCCCCGCGGATCAATTAAGAAAAAAGTGACCTAACATAAAAACAAAAAATAAAGAAATCCTCCAAAAAACCCAAAACAAAACAATTTAAAACTAGGATAAAAAAATATGTGACTGGCTTCCTGTTTACTCCTGGTATGGAGTGTCCTATAATGACACGACTGCAATGTGAAACATTTAACAGCAAACATATTGTCAGTTTTATCCTTTAAACAGTTTATCCAGTCATACATCCAATCATACAATAAATCTCTAAACTGTAAACTTTTAAATCAGTTATATAATCATGCTTGCATTCACTGCAGTAAACATAACAAACAGCACAATAGTTGGAGTTACATAATTTTCTTTTGCAATGTTGCAGTGACACTTTTGAGCATATCAGTGTTGATGTTTACAAAACGCATGTTTCCAGTTGAACAACGTGAAGCTGTTTTTAAGGCTGGAGGTGTAACACTGTGTCAGCAGATAAAGGTTGGTGTGAATGCATCATTCTCCTCTTAAGACTTTATAACAAGATCAGGTTTCAGTGAAGGAATCACCGATTTTTTGTTCCCTGTCTGCAGAAGAGACACGCAGCAATTTAAAGGCCCTGAAGGCAGATCAATCAATGCTGCTCTGTGGAAGTTGAACTGTTGGATAGGTCAGACGGGTCAGGGAGCACCGAGAGTTCACTGCTGACTGCCTAAAGCTGTCTCGCCATCGAGTTGAACAGCAGGTCATTGTCACAGGCCGACAGAGACGGTTATTAGCTGAGAACTTGCGTGTTTTTTTCCTGGAGTATTTTGAGTGAAAATCACATGTATACAGGTGCACACACCATAATGGATGTCCTGAAATGACGGCAGCTTGGATACATGAGCCATTAAGTACCCCATAAAGCACCTTCACACCTCTCCTCTCTCTTTCTCTCTTTCGCCGTCTCACTTTCTGCCCCCCTCCATCTGTTTCTTTCTATTGCCCCGTCTCACTCTCTCACTCTCCCATTTTTTTCCTCCTGCTTCTTCTTCATAGACAGATGATATGCTGTCCTCTTTCCAGCACCCTCGCAGTAGCATATTTCTCTCCCTGGAGCAAGTAACTCTGCCTCTTGCCTGTGTCCACACTCCTGCCCCCCCCTCCTCAAACAACACAGCCCAGGACAAGCATGGCCTGCAGCTTCGATGGCCCTCCGCGGAACAAAAACGCACGCTGCCTCTCAAAAGCCTCCTTTATCCGGGACGAACAAAAAGAAGGCTTCACCTCCGCACTGTTCCCACCATTAGGCCCTGGCCTGGGCCCTTTTATTTTATTTTTCTGTCCCCTCCTCTCTCTCCTCCTGCTAACACCCTCACTGGCTTCTTTCAGCATGGCGTGGTGGGGGTGTGAGGTATGCCCTTTATGCTCACATGTGTCCATGCTGCTCGACTCTGTCAGACTTGCCCCCTTCACAATAGCTGTGCAAAAAGATTGACCAGCAACTTTTGACACATCCATCCCCCCCACTGAGTAAGCATGGGTGGAAAATCCCACGTGCACCTTTATGCACGGGGGATTCACAGCGAATCCGTGAAAATCAATTGGGATTGGGCGATTTTGAATGAGAAGAACTTGACCAAGCAGTCTGATTTATATTTGTAAAGAAAGAAAGAAAAGGTGGTGGGGGGTTTTAAACCTTTAACTGTCATAATATTTTGATATCATGAGCAAATTATATGTTCTCTTGTTCAACATACGGGAGCAGCACTCAATCAACGAGATCTAACGACGCGGTGGCAAATTTGCGTCGCGTGAATACAAAGTGGGTCATTTGGAAGCGTTACTGGCATGTGGACCTCGTCATAAAAGCAAACGCATTTACATACTCAGTAAATGCCCCTGTTCGGTGTAATGTTCACCCTTACATTCATTCCTCTGTGAAAAAGAAAAAGAAAAACCCGAACGAGGTGCCCGGGCCATTTGACTCTGACTAGGTCCATGAAGAAATCATTATCCCCATGACCCGAAGCTATTAATTCTATCTCTCACTCCTCCCTCCGTCTCTCATTTCTCTCATTCTCTCGACAAATTCATTTACATGAAAGACCACTCACACTGGTACGGGCCTGCAGGTAAATGACAATGATAACCAATGATTTCAAGTAATATTACCATTTCTCAGCCGCACACGCGGTCCACGGCTGCGGTAAGTGTATCATTAATAAATCTGCCCCTTTCCCATGACTGAAGGGATCAACATGTTTTAATTATCCCGCCGTGATTTGAACTCGATCAGCCTAGCGTTCACTTACACAAACATTCCACCAAGCGAGCCAGATAAACACTGCCTGCGCGCTCTGCATACAGAGAGCAGCGCAGGGACAAGGTAAGACACGGCCAGAGTCTCTTTTCTTCTGTTTTTTCTTCTTTCTGTCTCGGTGTCTCAGCGTTGCTGTAGCGAAGCTCGATGGTTTGTTTAGCGCAGCAGAGAGGCAGACGGTGTATCCTGACAAGTCTGGATCTGTTTGTGTCTGATCAGCCACAGCAGTGCAGACGTAGAAATAAAACAGTGGGGGGGAGAAATCTATAAGTAATGTTTAAGAATGTAAATCAAGTCAAGATAGAGAGCTGAGTTCCTTTTGTGTGCACTAGCACCCATCCCGTGGGGTCACGACCCTTTGAAATCTGTGGCTATCATCGCAAATGATAAAAGATTAGGAACCCCTGATCCACAGCTAGAATAGCTGTCTTGCTGTTATATTGATCAGCTATATGTAGTAATTAACCACTTTTAGGTGCAATTCACAATAACCAGCAAAAATACCTGGACTGGGACCACAGCATTACACAGGAACAGGCTCAGGCAGTAAGTCAGTCGACCTGCGGCCGCATGCGTGTTTTCCCAGCTTCTGACCAGGAAATGCTGCAGGCTTTCTCTTTGTTTTGTTTTGTTTTCTGCCGCTTTGGCATCTAAGGTGCATGGGACGATGGACAGCTTGCGCAGTTCACAGAAACACAAGTACAAAGTAGACACACACACACACACACCCACACACTTACACTGGAAACACACTCACGCAAGAAGGAACCTGTTATCAAAAGCTCGTCCCACTGGCTGGCTGCCAAAAGAAACGTGCTGAGGCGAACACTAATCCACTTTAAATTACAACAGTACTGAAAGCCTGTGACCACAGCCAAATATTGATATGGGGTCATTAGTCAATTATGGCTGGGGCTCTCGCTGAGTGATCAGAGGGGAGGAACTGGGGGCAGAGGTGGCCGAGCAGGAGGTGTCAGAAGCGGTCCGAGAGGAGGAGGTCATTCCAGGGGGATTATGGTATTAGCAGGCAGAGGGTGAAACTGCTACACGCCAAAGTTAGTGGAGACGGAGCTGTAGCAGTAACACAAGTAGTCGTGTGATCACATTCTCACATTCTTTTTTT
>NW_005187414.1:3044698-3060424 GCF_000239375.1 Pundamilia nyererei
CTTCTTCCAAAATGTATCACAACCCATTAAAATAACACATATCTAAGAAAATGAAATTCGGCCTGTCTTCAGAACACTTCTCCTCCAATTATCGCCAATTATCATAACCTGTTATTGAGTTTGGTGTGATTGATATAAGTTTTTGTTTAATTTTTACCTGGTTTTATTTCCTTAAATTGATATGTAAGGCACTCGGTTCTCCTCTTCAATTGTAATTAGTATAAAGATGGATAGAAAATCTAAAGGAATCTAATCATTCAATTAGGACCATAGTGTTTCAGGCTAAGTGAAACTACATCAATGCCTTGACACAGATGATACCATTAATTTCCTCTGGGTTAGTAATTTGATAAGGCATCAAATTGGAGAGATTGCATTGCAAAGGGCATCATCACAGCCAAGCCAATTTAGACACTGCATGGGGCAAATGCTGCAGCAAGAAGATTAAAGAATAGATGATAAAAAGACGAGTTGGGTTTAATTTTAATCGTTTTTCTTGTTAATTCTTAAATCACCGGATTTTGTTTGACTCTGCGTCACGTGTCACGGCATTTTGCCACAGTAAAGCGAGTGAGCAGATTGCGGCTGAAGTTTGCACGTGTAGAATTTGTCCTTGACGAACACTGAGATACATAAAGAGCGTTCATTGTCCAGTAACTTTTCCGGCTTGCGCATAAACAGTGGAGCGTCTGCAGCTCTGAGTGCCACTAATAAGAAAAAGAAAAAAACAAAAAACAAAAATGCCCAGTAACAGACCACCAGTAAAGTAGAGACCACCTATAAATGCTTTCCATCGGTGGGTTCACAGAAGCACTTCAGCTGTAATACTTTAATTGCTCAGGGACTCAAAGTCTAATAAGGTTTCTAAATCGAGCTGCTTTATTTGTTTTCCTTTGACTCGCGGCTAGAGCAAAAATGCAGCCACTCTAATTGCAGTGCCGTCATTAAGAGCTGTGGGTATTAAAAGTTTCTTCCTCCAAAAAACAAGCGTGTTGCAATGTTTTGCTTTTTTTTGTACTCTCGAACTGAATTATGGGGCCCTTTTCGTCAAGGCCAGGTTCACGCAGGAAGTAATTGAGTTTAATAGAAGATATATAAAAAAAAAAAAACAAACACAAATGTTGAAATACAGAGGAAGAGAGCTCATTTGCTGTTTTTACTAGTGGTGTTTGAGGCCGTTTCATGACAGTTATCTGGTCCCTAATAACTTCCAAAATAGTGAGTGTCTGCTCATGGCGAAGAAGGAGTGTTTTCATGTTTCATTCATCTATTGGTTACTGACTCGATGATAAATCTCTGCCACAAAGAAGTGAAACATCCAGGAAAACTAAAAAAAAACCCAAACCCGTCTCCGACGATACATTTGCGAGGATCACAGATCTGTATTTTTATTCACATTTTAATCAAACTCATCGCCTTCCACATCGAGCTGCTTACTTTTAATTGAGTTTGCATTGCAGCAATTATCAAGTGAGAAGGAAACGAAGTATCTGTCAGCTCGACGTGTCACAGGTACACTCTCACGTCGACACGAGAAGGGTGGAGGGTGGTCTTGTTCATCCCCTGATGAGGCACACAATGGCAATCACAACTCAATTAACACTTTCTATATATACAGTTGTGCGCGCAGGGAAACACACACTCGCATGCACTCGCACACAAACAGCGGGGGCGGTGGGGGGTGAAGAAGCTGTTTTCCAACCCTTCCTATCGATCCCGGGGCTTTGACAGGAACATGTGTTGTAGGACCTGCAAAAAAAATTCAACAGGAAGACACGACGTGAGTTGGTTGACGCCACTCATTTTCCCTTTGTTGTCATCCTCTGTTATGTCCGTGCGTGTAAGTTAACGTGACACAAAAGGAAAAGTAAAGAAAAAATACATAAAACAAATGTGTCAAATGATATGATTAATAACTGCAAATGCACATATGTAAAGCACACATGAGCACCGCTGAAACCCCTTTTTATGCTTGATGGACACATTTTCTGCATTACTGTACATGTATTACCTGCATAAATGTCTTTGGTCTGGCTTCTATTTCATTTATAGATTTCCTGCATGGAGTCACAGTTGGCCAACCTTCCTTTATGCTACACCTGATCTACTTTATAGGGCCCAGTCAGAGAAATCCACCTGAAGTTATTGCAAATACTTTGTCCTTCCACTCCCCGCATGCCTTTCTTCTCCCCCCCCCCCCAATCTTCTGCCTCTGTTCCCCTCTCCGGCCCCCACCCTTTCTTTCTGTCTAAACTTGCTTTCCTTGATGAGTCCTAGCAGGGAATCACAGGCTCGGAAAAAAGGTAGGGGCCTGACAGAGATTGATGTCTGAGCGCTCCCCCTGATTCGCTGATTAAACCCATCAATCAATATGCAGAGGAGGTGTCCAATGCAAATGGATCCAATCAGGCGGAACGGAGGGGTATTGTCTGTGCGTTGTGGCGAGTGGTAAAGTTAGAGGTGGAGGACGGGCACTTCAGCCCGCTTTGTCTCGCTAGGTCAGGGACTAAAAATAGCCTCAAAAGGAGAAACAGGACAACAATTTAGGATTGCAAAGATCGAGACGGGCAGCAGTAGCAGCAGCAGCGTTAGTGAAACATAACAGAGTCAACTGTGACGCCCACAACTCTCACCTGTTCTTTCATTTCACAAACAAATATGTTCTCCCTCTCTTCTTGTGTAAACAAGAGAAAAATAGGCTTGTGTGACTAAAGGTACTAATTTCACCTATTACGCACTATCTTACTACCTCTTGGATATACAAAACCTGCACAGGCTCATGCGCATAGATCATTGGAGGGGGGGGGCGTCTCCTTGCGCCATCCCATCCGCTCGCACACACGCCATCATATTTTCCATGTTTCCATCTTCATCCAATCTTACTGTAATGGTGCAGCAGGGACTGCGGCTGGATCTCCCCTCTGGGCCCGGCTGCTCCCTGAAGTATCTGCCTTGCTCTCACTTCAACCCTCATTTGAATACAAGTAGCATCCTTGGTCATTACCGTGAGAGTGTGTGTCCTGCTTGCCTGTCATTGAGATTGGTGTGTGTGTGTGCGTCATAGTCTATACGGCAGCACAGTCAGAACAGATACCACTGTACCCAGGGGTCACGTAGGCCTCTGAGAGCCACTCTGCATGCAGTCGTTTCGACTTGTCGAAAAACACGCCGGCTGTCGCAATCACGCAGACCAGCTTTTATTTCTGTCCAGTTCAAGTTCATTATTCATGATTGTTCCATCAGTGTTCTATCTCTATCATTCGGCAGCCTCACCCTCCTCATTCAAACCCCACGGAAAGTGAAGGCTGATCATTTGTTTCAGTAAATGACACAGATGCCTCTCACTCTGCTTATAGACTTATTCCTCCCCTTTTTGGAGTAAAGGGGGTGGGGGTGAGGCGGTGGCGCATGTGAGGGAATGATACCATGACACGTTCTTCCCTCCCTTTTTCCTCCTCCTTCATCTCCTCCTTTCTCTCCCCCACCCCGTCGACCACTCTATCCATCGCTCTACTCCTCCTCCTCCTTCCCCCCCCCCCAGCTCCAGTAGGAGACAACAAGCCCCCAAAATGGCTGCCTTGGTGCCAGGGGGACCACAGGCTGCTCTCCCATCTCCCATAATCACCGGGGCGATGCTCGGATGCCTCCCCCATTTGCATAATGCCATCCTGACACTTTCACTTCCGCCATCCATCACCGGCGGCGTGAGTCCCGCGGCCTGCTCCGTCGCTCCGTCTCCCCCTGATTGCGTCCTGTGTTTATCTGCCCAAGCACAAAAGATTGATTCCCCGCTGTCTCTCGGCCTTATGTTCAGCAGATAGGGATTTTCGCCGAATGATGAAGCACCCAGTCAGCTAATGATAAACAGAAAACACATATTCAAAAGGACGGTCTCCCCCCTCTCTCTGGCTTTAGTGTGGCTGCCGCTCGCCTTGCCTTCTCCTCTGCCATGTGTGGGGAAGGGAGGGATGTCAGGTTAAGGAAGTGAACACACTCTGCAGGGAGTTCAATTTGAAACGCAATTGTTTTCCTGTCAGTCCTTTTACATTTTTTCTGTTGATTTGCTCCAGGGGTAAGGGAAAATGAAGGACCGGGAGGAAAGGGAGATAGCAATTAAAATAAAACTGTCGTCTTGATGGCTGCTCTTGTTCTTGTGCACACCACAGTGCAGGCGGATCTGACAGACCGTGCTTTAAGAACATATCCTGGCTGAAAGATAAAAGCATACATGAGTGCAGCCCAGTAGCTTTTAAGAGGACGGAATTGGTACAAGAGGCTCCTTATATTGCAAGTGAAATAGGTAACAAACCAAACCCGATAGGTGCACTATCTTTAATTACTAAGCATCTAACACGATGTTGTCTTTAACCTCTCAATGACAATGTAGCAGCCAATCAGTGCGTGCTGCAACCGAGGCACATTACATTATTACATCCATTAAATCGGCGCGTGAAATGTTTTGACATCACGCTTCACTTTAATCAGGTGGGCCGGAGTCACATTTCTTTAAATGTACCGGTGCACGGTTTACAACACGATAAGCGTTCCTCACTACTGCAGGCGACTGTACGCTGCTGCAGAATGCCAATGCAAAGCATTTCAGCAAGTGCACTAAGTCTGCAAAGTTTCACTCCACGATAACAAAATACTATTAGCTGCTGTCACGTACAGGAGAAGAGAGATTATTTTATTTATTGAAATGAGATTGAAATGATAAATCTCTCTCCCCATGATAAAACACTGGGACTCATAAGCCTAGTGTGGGGGATAGGGATTAGAAAAAGATGGAGGCGAGAGAGAGAGAGAGGGAGAAAGAGAGGGAGGAGTGAGAGGGGAAGAAATTCATAATGCATAATAAAACAAAAGGTGTCGTGGGAAACATCACTGATATTAAAATCAGAGGCAGACAGATCTATATGAAAAATGCAGATTTGAAAATGTAAATAACCATGGCCCTAGGGGGGAGGGGGAGTGATTCAAAGATAGGATGACAACATGAAGAGAAAGGCATTTATATGGAGGCTTTGATGTTTCTCACATCCAAATTTATGCTTCTGATGACCAAAATAATGCCACTGAAGGGGATTTTTTTTTACACAGTGCACTGCTGGCCCTGCTTCATACCATGATGATATAAAACACATTATGTTTCGCATTATCTCAGTGTGAGAATGCCTGGTAATGAGATGATTCACATTCAAGAGGGATACTTAAGATTGCATTTTCAACATCTCCAAACAACAACATGTTATCTTCACATTAAAGCCCCTTTCCGAAAACAAAAGGCATTTGATCCCAGCGCTGCTTCAACGGGAAATCCACACACTGCGCCTAACCTTAGCCTCTGAGGATGACCTTCTCGCTTTAGCCCAAATGCATGCAAGATTGCCTCCCCCCAAGATTTGGGGGGAAAATGCTGGACCGAGACCCCGCTTGGGTGGAATATCCCCCAAATTACATAAGCTGTATACATAAGCTGATTTCCTCCCCCTATTAAAGCTCAGGAGAAGACACTAACAAACTGTGCTCCTTTCCTGTGCCCGTTTGGCCAAGATGACAGTGCACTTAAGTGAAATCTGAATTCCTGCAGCATTAAAGTTTTACATATGTGAGAGTATAATTTCGCCCCATTTTCAGATCCACTGTCTTCGTAAATCTCGATCCTCTTTGGTGCTTTCTCTCTCCCATGATAGTGTTGCATTTGACAGAAGGTTTGTGGGAGTGTGAAAAAAAACTATACTAGGACACCGTGTGGACTATTGCAAATCTTTTATGTGCAGAAACGCGCCCCTCCCGCCACCCCCCACTCCCGGATATTGAGGAAAAGAGTGGGAGTCGCTGGCTATTTCCTCATGTAAATCCACCGCACAAGTTTAGCCTTGTCGTGGTTCTTTACAATACTCAGCTCCTGAATATTGCCATTAGGGAGCTCTCTCACTGCCATTATATTGAATATATTATTATTCTGGCAGCACTATCACTTCCAGCTCATCGCCATTACTCTCTCTCTCTCCATCCTTTTTTTTTTTTGTCTTGAATAGATAAAAGCTTCATGAAAAGACAGCATCAAGTCACTTGAATTACTGACCGGACTCATTTGCTCGTGAGGTTTACTATGTTACTACTTGGTTTTGATTGTAAGATCTCTTTTATCTCACTAGGGCCTTAAGTATCAAGGTTTATGTTACATCGCTCACGATTAAGCTCCTGCTGGTTTCTCAGAAGCTGGATTTGATTTTGATGTTTGGCCATCATTATTGCCGATATTGTTTTCAGTATTGGGAAGCTCAGCGGGGAAATAAACCTGGGATATCAATTAATTCTTGGCTTTGCAAATCTTAACGAATTCTTTACAAACCATTATATATCAGTTAGGAGTTTTACTGAAACATGTTTAGGCTTTGAGCTTAATAAATAAAATGCACAGTGAGAAAGGTTGTAAATGGCTGCACAGAATTCATAAAAACTTTTGAAGTGTTTATTCATGAGAGCCAAATTGTAAAAAAGGAAAAGCAATAGTAAATTCGTTTTTCTCCCTTATAGACTGATCTAAAAAAAAAGAAATAAATTATTAATAAAGCAATTTATTACAGGGTATAAACCATTTAAAAAGGGTGTTTTTTTAAATGTGGTCTCATTTGGAAGGAAAAAAAATCAATGTATATAGCAAAAATGCAATTCAACGTTGCAGTGTTACGTTCATTCATCTCAGTAATTACTTTGGTGAGTACAAGTTATCAGAGAACCAGCATTCAAGGCCACATAAATAAGACCCAATTAACCGTAGGTAATGCTAAAGTGTTTAAGAGTGGAGCTCTATGCCAAGTTTGCTAACGTGGGCTTCTTAGCGCTACCACGTGTAGCTCTGCTGAGGTCAGTCTTGGTGAGCCCTTAAGAGCAAACAGGGCCTTCACTCCAGCTCACTCCACAGCTGCTTTTAGTCAAAGCCTGAGGTCCCACCATACTCCCCCCTCCTCCCTCCTCCCCCCTCCCCATCCTGTTCCATCCCTTCTGCCCCTCGGCTTTCTGTTCTTTTGCCAGGACTGTAATCAAGCCTTCAGCTTGTGGCCAGGGCCTACCCCCCTCTCAGCCCAAAAAGCCACCAACAGACTAAACTATGAGAGAAATGAAGGGTAGAGACATAAGAAAGTGAGCGGGGTGTGAGAGAAAGTCGTTAAAACTGGTCCCCGTATACTGAGAGAACAGCTAACTGTAATGCTGTAAATGAAGGAATTGCTGTTCATTGTTTTAAGGAGGGAGAAAAACACAAACAAAAACAGAAAAACACATTACTGGCAAAATGTCTGCCACCGTTAAAGCTGCAATGCAGGAACGGTACACAAGTGAGCGCTAATCAAAAACACGTGCATCTCAAATTCCACTCATAGCACTGTCTGATTAGCCTTTGTCAAAACAGGGATGGGCAAGTTTCCTGCTTTAACGTATCACTATAAGAGTCACTACTTACCCCGGCTCTGTTTCGATTTAGATTTAGATGCACTTTCAGTATGCAGCTCTGTTTGCCACCAGCTACACTCTCACAGAAAAATGCAGGAGCTGATTGCTAAAATGCTCGAGAGCTACAATGCTGGACGCTGGAAAAACAAGAGTAGTTGTTGAAACTTTGTGTTTTTGAAGGAGGCACAGCGGGTAAGGGGTGTGGGGGATATACTCGCCTTTGTCCCTGTTTGTTGGGTTAATATTTGCGACTGGGAAAATTGTGTACACAGTCTACATCTTTCAGAGGAGCTAGCCTTTTTGCTCAGGAGGGCAGCACTTAGAGTTTTTCTCGGGGGCAATCTTTACCTGTTTTTGTGTGCTTTCTTCCTTCGCAGTGTCATTTTCCACGGCCGCAGGGGATGGTGTACCCGCCGCGGTCATGTCCAAACAAACCCCCATCATATTCCTTGCTGTGGCTCCTGAATACAACGCCCTCTCAGATGACATGACTGCAACAGCAGCCCATTATTCTGGACAGCCTCTTGGTTTGCTCAAGGATGTGATGTTGTCAGTGCTGCCTTTCAAGGCTGGGGGGGAAACAATGCTGTGGAACATTACACAGATACAGGGAGAAATCATCATAAAGTGTTGCGTGCCGTTAATCTTCAGTGGTTCTTGGTACTCATTCTCCAAGTCTCTTGAAGTCTACTAGAGGGTTGGACCCCCCCATCTCCTGCCTTTTGTTTTGTTTAAAAGATTGCAGTTGAGATTGTGGCCTAATGCAGGATGTTACGTAGGATGTTAACTGAAGAAAAGCTTTGGAAACACACTTGCTCGCTGTCCTCCAAAATGCAACCAACATGTAGCATGACTGCAATGCTCGGCTGCCTACATGTAGAACACTTCTTTTGTTTAAACAAGTCTCTTGATTGGAGTTCAGCATGGAGAGAAGAAAAAACTAAAAGAAAAAAAGGAAGAAATAACCCACCAAAGACCAAAAAACACAGGTGAGAAGAACACTGTCACGATTTTGTTATTTTAAAGACTCATTAAGTTCTTTGTATATGAACATCTTTATCTTCTCCGGCAGGAGTTAAACTACATGACTGACCGTTCCAGATATTTTTGAGACTAACCCCTTGAAACCTGTAGGCAAAACTTGTGTAACACCTGCAGACTGCTAGTGTAGTAACATGCTGGAGATCAAACATCTCCCTCAGGCCTTTTGCTCTGGTTGCTATGGAAAAGTGTGTGTGTTCTAGGGCTGGTTGGTCAGTGGTTGTTGGAAAGAGGTAGACGATGGTCCACCGAAAACCACCATGTGATGCGATTGTTCTGGTCATTAGCAGGTTGCCGTGGTCACCCGTAACTTGCACAGAAGACGCCCACTTGGAGACTTGCAGACAAATGTGTCCCAATCTGTTTGTGAGCAAGCCGGTTTGTGGTACAGCATCTCCTTTGCTCTTTTCACCCAGTTTCACCCAGCAACCCCGACCAGTAGTTGCCAAGATGTTGCTGACCAGTCTAGGCTTGCATCACTGAAGTCTTAGGTGTTTATTTGGCTAATACTTGTTGACTATGAGAGCCAAAGAAATTCATATCATTTTAATACCCCAGATAATCAGACCAGGGAAAACATGTAGCCAAATCATATCATCATAACAGTGAGAATCAAGGGTTCAAACTTTAATTTGTCTGTTTGTTTGGCTATGATCTACTTTTATTGCAAGCAGACACACTGAGCATCACAGAGCCACACGGGTTATACGGTGATGATGATCCAGTTGATAGACTTTGGATTTGACTCAAGCGAAAGTTCATCTCCCATAAAAAAAAAAAAAAGATTAGGCAGGAAAGTAAATGCCAGTATGGGCAAAAAAATTCATATAAAGTTGGGTACCTACTTCAGAAGATCCCTACTCAATATTTTTAGCATCTAAATATTTGTTTGCCTCTTTAAACCGAATTTAAATAAAATAGGTTCACTTTATTTTCTAAAGACATTTGTAAAGGAAAATCCATGGCAGGAAATCCGCCCAAATCCTTGGAAAATCCAATAATATTTGCATAGAGCTTAAAACATGCAAAGTCTCTGCGTACGAATTAAGCTGGAAAGGAAAGCCCTGCTGGTTATGCATTAAAATGGATTGGAAGCAGGGTTTGACTCCTACAGGTAAAACCCTCGGAGTGACTGATTCTGCACTTTGAGGAGACAAAAACCAGAGATGTCCCTTCAGTCCTGTCCAACTCCTCACTGTGCCGCTGGATAATCGGTTTGGCGACGCTGCGCACTTCTCGGTGACCCTCTCCAGCTTTCACACTTACTTCTTCAATAGATACAAAGAAGAAATCCCTCTGGCACAATGCCACCGATGTACGGCGCAAAATGTAATGGCCAGATTCCACTGCGATGAAAACGAGAGGAGACAAATGTTGCCACAATAGGCAAGGAGCGCGTAAAGTTGCAGAGAGGAGAACATGGAAGGGTTTTCTTTAGTTGAGGTTCTTCCAAGGCCAGTGCTGATTACAGGGCAAGGCCTGACACAATGTGCCTGTGTGCTGTCAACTTGGGGAAAACAAACATGGAATTTATAGCACATTAAGAATTCAACAGGCAATCTATTCAAGCAATTAATGGCGTATGAAAATAAGCTCTGTTGGCATTGAAAGCGCTGCAACATGAATGTAGGCCACGACTGTTGTGTGCTTTTGTTTTCTGCTGATTCGCCCTTGAGGATCACAGTTCCAGAGCTCGCACTCTTCACAAAGCCTCCCTGAAAGTTGTTGTGCCCCTCTTTCATACAGCATATCTACAATTACAGTTCCTCCTCTGTTTGCCCACAAAGCGCAGTCAAGGTGATTTCGATTATACCAAACAATGTTTGACATTGACAAGATAGTCGGGACACGACGTCTCGTGACATCTCAGAAATGAAACATTACACCAATTTGACTAAGCTGTCATCTGACAGTTAAAATAGGCCCACGGTGGGGAGGGGGGCCAAGGTGTAAACACACACACACACACTGTTGATATTTTATTAAAACAACGTAAATTACTGGACATTCAGCTCCCCCAAATTTCCCTGTTAGCTTTGGTGTGTTTATCATTCTTATCTAATTACTGGTTTTGGCAGAAATTGTGATCCTGTAGCTCACTGATGAGTTGCAACCACAAAAATCTACAGCACACACACACACACACGAAAATAGGGAAAGAGATACAAACAAGCCCTAGGCCTGAGGGTGCTCGTGTACTGTAAAGTAACCTCTGGCCTCTCTATGTTTTCTTTGCACTGTACTCCTGTCACGAGTCATTCCTGCCATACTTCTGAGGCCGTGCATCAGGGCCCCTGTGAGGCTGATCTACACCTTTTCTGATGTCTGTCAAACACAGGTTCACAGACTGAATATAAAAGATGGACACAGTGTCTGTGACATCACCCACCGGTAAGTGAGATCCTCCTATCTCGAAGCTTTTATCAGAACATGTTTGGGTATAGGCGTGGTGAAGTTTTGAGCTAATCTGACTGAAATATTTGATTTGACGATCATAGAAACGATCAGATTTCACTGATCAGGGCAGCTGAAGGTTAACTTCCCATAAAGCTGTACACAATGGATGTTTTCAGGAGTAACTCTGTATTGAAAAAAAAGAAAGTCCTGCATTGATATCACATTTCAGGTATGGAAGATACTTATATTTTTTATATACAGTCTATCAGCTAGACATTAGAAAACAGTTCATAGAGTAACTTTATACACAATCCAACAATATTTACTTCCTCGCATTTATGCTGGAGCAAACATATTGCTGTCACTGGATAAACTGAACCAGGCATGTTGGTCAAACCTAATGAAACTCTAATGATTTAATATAACAAAAGTGTTGACTCTGCCTACAGTAAAAATACAACTTAATAAATAAACCATACAGTTAGCTGAATTCTGACACTGTGCCCTGACCCATGAGAGGTGAGAGAGGTGTTCCACAACAAGCACTTAAGGCAGGAATCCTGCCTGTGGTCCTAAGGGAATGGGTGCATGTGTGTGTGTGTGATTTAAAGCCCCTTCTTTTGCTTGAGGTATTTCTCCCGTTGATCACAGTAAAAAACAGCCATGATGGGTTTTTGAAGGTTGCAGCTCCTCATATATATCCCATCAAGTGATTTCCAAGAAAAGGTTAATGTTGTGCACACAGGCTGCAGTGCTCCTATGCAGATGAAAAAGTGTGGAGAGTCTCTACCACCCCTTTTTGTATGGGTGGCCCATTAAAGAGAGCACATTTCACTTCCCCGTTGCCAGATCCACTGATTCACACACGATGATTCAGAAGATTCACACATGAATGACACAAAGTGATCATTTCGGCTCTTCACACATGCACAACATTAGTTTCACATGTTGTAGTCTGATAAAATGACTCTCAAGGAGAGCCTGGCAGAGATTAACACAGTATACATTATAGACCACTGATGCCTCCCTGACATGTGACCGAAATTAATCAGATTTAGATTCAAGTGATCAAAATGTAATTAATCATGTGAAGAGGGAAATGATCCTTGACGCGGCTCCAGCTGCGAGATGCCTCTGTTTGGTCCCGCGTGCCCCTCTTACAGGGGGTCCACCGGGGCTACATTAAGAGGCTTTGTGCCAATGTCACCTAAATTACAGTCACTTAACACAACAGATGTACTGAATGTCGAGCAAATGATGTGCTCGGGTTGGGGCGGCACATTCGCATGCATGGAATAAATTTTACCCAATGTATCAAACGTGTTTTTGTTGCATCCTCTCCCCCTCTCAGTAAATTTGCATGTTGCTTATATACATATCATGCTCCACTAACCCACACTGTCTTGCATCTCCGTCTCCATACAACTCCAATCGACGGCTCTTTTTATTTGACGGCCTCTACGGTCTGCAATGCCGCTTCCGCGTCGGTAAATTAAGCGTATTTATTTCAGTGCATCAGTTTGAGGAGATTTTCTCCGCACTTATAGACTCAGCAGTGGATACGCCAGACAAGCTTAGTTCAGAAGATTATTTCCTCTTTGTGTGTCAGGCTCGTCAGCAGAGGCAGAGGCAGATACAGGTATTCAGATGGGAGCCAGCGTGGACCCGTCCATTGTGCTCCTCTGCACACGGGAACAGAGAGTTCTGGCATTGCAGGTACAAAGGGGGGACAAAAAACCCGGGGTTGCAGGCACAAATTACATTCATCAAGTTTATCAATAGCAAGTGGAGATTTAAGCCAACAGGCTCCCTCTGCAGCGCCTCCTCTCCATCCTCCATAAGTCTGGCTTTCAACGCACAAGTTAATTCTGCATACCCCGAAAAAAAATTCTCTTCTTGCAATTATGCCTCTTTGGATGGATGTGTTATGAAACCAACACAGCTACCGCTACTACTCTGACAACAATCCCTGAACATGATCTCTATTCTGTTCATAAATACTAAGGCAATGCACTGATAGCAAAGCCCCTCTTTTTATATGACAGATAGGGAGAGAGAGAGATTATAGGCAGTTTAAAAGATGATGCCCTTCAACAGTTTGTAATTGTACTTTCCTGGGAGAAAGAAAAAAAAAGTAAGAGGAGATATATTCTGAAAAATCATAAGCCATTATGCTCCGAAAAGGGTTTGCGGGGCGGGGCGTATATTCACATAAAGCAGCGCCGAGAACCTCCAGCAAATTACCCCGCAGGCCTGCGAGGAGGGGGAAATATCACTAATTGCCCTCCATTCTGTCAGGTCAATTGACTCTAATTGGAAAAATAATAAAAAGCATACTACCCCGGGAGCAGCAAGCTCTGAAAACGACAGGGTCCTTTTTTGGTTGGAAGAAAGCAAAGGGGGAGAGGAAAAAAACTCAAATTCCTCAGTGCAAATATGCCATCTGAAATCTATCTTTGCCACTGCCATTCCTCCCTCAAAGACAATTACAGCGTGCCTTCCTTCTGCCACTTGGCTGTAATTACAGGAAAAAGGGCATGGGTTACATACCGAGTGAGTATAATAAAAATGACATGTGATTAGGCATTAATGTGCTTAATCCGGCTCTTTTTACACCTTAATGTGTGATCTTTTATAGTAATTGAGAGAAAGAGTGCAGACTTGTGCAAAGGGTGGGGGTAGGGGCGGTGGGTGGGGGTCTTTTGGTCAGCTGCTATTGAATTATCTCCCCGGAGAACTTGGCAATTTGGAGTCAAATGAGCATAGCAGGGAGTCCAGGCCACCTACAACAATATACAGTAAGAGAACAAGGAGGCATTGAATATGAGCTATGCCCCAGGTGTTGGCAGACAATGGGGAATAGAGCTAATCTACTATCTACATTACTAAATTATTGGAGATGAATGTCTCTGCTAATATAATCTCCCACCCCGGGGGGGGGTCTGATCCTAAGATTAAGGGTCTGACTCAGTATTCATTGCAGTATTCAGCTCTTTGAGTCACTCAAAAGTTGTAATTTTGTTTAAGCCTGGTGCTTACCACAAACCAGAGGAAAGTTCCCCAACTCCCCACTTAGCAACAAATATAAGCGGACTCACCATATAGAGTATTTTTCTTTATCTTCTCCTGCAAAGCTGAATAACTGATGAGCTGAATCACAGTGTTCAGTGTGTGTGTGTCTAAGCATTAGTGGTATTTTCAACTATGCTTTTCTGCATCTGTCCGAAAAAGCAAACAAAAAAACCCCACGACTTTTTGTAGAACACCGACTTGGCGTTCGGCCTGTGCTGTGCTCCTTTCTCACCTCGGTATCACAAGTGACATTTCTGCTTCCTTTCTCCCGTCCTGCCATTTTACGTCTGACTTGAACTGAATTGACTTCAGATTTAACTTCAGTAAGCGAGTAGTTAAAATGGCCAAGATCTACTGAAACTTCTCTGACAGACAGTTTTTAGATTCATTTGGATTCAGGTGCTTGTTATTAATTCACCGGCATGTAAGGCTTCTAGATGACAAAGACATTCTCCGGTGAGACCCACTGGCACATCCCCCGCTAGCGACGTCTTGCCCCTAGAGACAAACTTGGGATAAAACAATGACAGGAGCCCCACAGCACACCCACCTGCTTATGATCAATGAAACCTCACTGTATACTATCTCTGCATACCATGCCAGCCGCTGATGAAAGGCCTCATCGTTAGTGACCGTCTTTGATCGGCTCATCGCCTGTTTTGAAATGTAAATTGACAGGAAAAGGAAAGGGCTCCGTGAAGGAGTGGCATGAAGAGGAGAAAGGGGGACCCTACCCTCTGGGGAGATTAACGCCACCCCAGTCAGACATGTGTCAAGTGGGGCTTGATGAATCCTGGGAAAAAAAATAAATAAAAAGATATGAAAAAAGAGAGACAGAGGAAAGAAAGCCCTTTCTCTTTCCTTCTTGCATCCTTCTGCACATCTCTGCCTCTCAGATCATCATCTCCCGCCCTTATTCTGTCAACGCCCTTCTTGATGGTTACTGTCAGAGGTGCGCATCTCTTTTGTAGTGTGGTGTTTTGCTGCTGCCACAGCGGAGATGCTTCCTTCCTCTGCATATGCACAAGCAAGGCAGGGGTGGGTGGGAGGGTACTGGATGGGGAGGGGAGGTGGCGAGGCAAAGACGCCTGTAATATCTGCTGATCATGACACACCTTTGGGAATCAGAAACCAAAGGACAGAGGGAATGCTTCTCGAGATGGAGTGGGAGAATCGGCATGGGAGTAGAGGGAATTTGGGTGTTGGCGGGTGTGTCGCAAGGGCAAGGCACGCAACTTTGACATTGTGCAAGATGACACAGAGGTGTCAGCTAGCAAGCCGTTTGAAAAATCCTTCTTCAAATGGGGATAGGTACCAAGAAGACAAACTTTTAAAGGTGCAATTCCAGCCCGCAGGCGGTCAATAGGGTGCAGTAAAGATAGGGCAAGCCACGGATGAACGGCCGAGTCGTTCTCGCTCGTGAAAAGGAATGCCTCTCCTGCCACTGAAGGGCGGAGGTGTCACCTTCTCGGCTCAGCCCCGTCTCTGCCTGCCTGTTCCTGAAAAGGCCATTGCATCATTTGAAGCGACGATGAAATAGAATAGCTAAATAATGTCCCAGCAGGAGGCGGCTTGCCGAGATGATACAATGCACAGGGCCCGCAAACTAATGGCCAGCTGTCTTATAATGAGCTTGGCGATCCAGGCCCCCCCTCCTCGCCCCGCTGCCGTCCCCACCGCAAGACATTATGTGGGGGAAAGGAGCGTAGAGGTGGAAGATGAGGGTGGGACAGTCCCTCGCTCTCACAGCTCCCCCCC
>NW_005187414.1:3060444-3115119 GCF_000239375.1 Pundamilia nyererei
CCCCCAAGCCTTCCATCACCACTACTGAGCACCAAAACCCTCTCAGTTAACGAACTCTGAGCCATCTAATTAGAGCTCAAAAATTCATGAGGGTCCTCATTAATATTGAATATCTGTTGTGGGCCACGACTTCAAAATAAGCACTCGCATATGCAGATGGAAGGTGAGGGAGATAGGAGCGAACGAGGGAAGGAGTGCGCCGCGCGCCGCCGAAGTAAAGGTAGCGAGGTAAAGGACGAGGGAAGGAGGTAGAGAGGATCTAAGGGCGCAGGGAGTGGGAAGTACATGAAAAGAAGGGCGACGGACTGGGAAACAGACGAGGAGACGAGGTGGAGGGAGAGCGGAGAAGAGGAAAGGGGAGGAGAGAGAAAAAGGATGAGAAAAAGTGAAGGACCCCAGAGAGCTGTACCTGTGGAGAAGAGTTGTAATGTTGGAGGACTCTCCTGGGAGAATATGCATGGTCTTTAATGAGGAGGGTGGAGCGCAATGGTGAAGAATAACAAGAAAAAAGAAAGAAAAAAACATTCTGCTCTTAATCCCTCGCTGAGGAAAAAAAAACACCTCTTTCAAGCAGGTACGCAGAGGTATCACTTTTCAAGTCCCTCACTCCTTCTGTTTTACCCTGGAAAAGGGTACACAGATAAAAGATACAGTCATTTGAAGATTGTCTGCTACCAACAACCATCATTTGCCTTTGAGATAAATCTGGGTATTCCACTTCAGATTTTAGAGGCATATGGGTAAGGCAGAGGAGGGGGGATACACTACATTAACTATATGTCAGCCACTCTGGAAGACATCAAGAAAGTCATTTCACAGTGAAGAGAGAAAAAAAAGCTGATACAAATAAACAATTTTTCTTCACATTGCTAGTAGATGCTTGAGTTTTGTCTTTTGTATAACTGCAGCAACATTTCTGTGAGGAACTGTTTTGAAGAGTTTACGTGCCTGCCCTCAGGCCTCGATAAGGGCACCAAGTTTTGGGACCGAGTAGGCCTTTTTATTTTCACATTTTAAAGCCCAGTGTAACCGAACCCTCACTCAAAACCCTTTGGTTTGCCCTTCTGTCTTTCTTCCATGTCTGACTGCATCTTGTCTTTACGTGAGACAAATTGGGGTCGGGGTCTGCACAGTCCAAAGGATGATGCTACACCTGAAGCTGTTTGGTAACAATCCCCAAATAGCAACTATGTCAAAATAACATGTGCAAAAAGTTTAGCTGTGTAGCTAATCACACATGACAAGGGCACTCAGGGTGGGGAGGAGGGGAGTACGGCTTATGTATGCATCTGGGAGAAACAGTTGCACTAACTACTTTTCAACATCTGGCTAGAATGCATTTGAAAGCAGATGGATTTAAAGCCATCCCTTAATGCATCCCGGAAGCCTTGAGTTGTGTTCTGCCGAGTATCGGACTAGTGTCTGATTCGGGAAGCGTGTTCATGTAACAAAAGGGGAACATTTTTCCTTTTCTCGCATGCATTTTATCCGGAGAACGATAGCACCGGCATGAGGTTGCTGTGTGCCAACATTCTCCTTTAACCCTACGGGACAAAGCTCTAAAATAGTCTTTTAGAGCAACAGTATTTAAACTCTGCATACCTGTAAAGATGCAAACATAAATGCACGTGTACGCATACACATGTGAGGGCAAGTCTGGCGGCATCAGCTCAGGCGGCTGTTTGCCCATGTGTGCTCAGCACTTTGCTTGTGTCCATGTGTGTACGTGCTAGTGTTTGCGAGTGAGGTGACTGTGGTTGGGGCCAACCTTAGCGCTCCTTCTTAATGTGTCTGGGAGGTCCAGGGGAGTCGATGGCTTTGGAGGGCGTGGATATGTCTGCACCGAGAGATTTATAGGCTTCAGCCAGGATCACTCTCTTTTTCTGGTGCCAAGTTAAGCAGTAGCATAATTAAAACCTCAGAGGAATCCTTTTGAAGTCAACAATGGGCTCTTAGGCGAACCTTAATGCAAACACATACTGTACACAAACACACACACTGAAGTCATGCACACACTTGCGCTCCGTCTTTGCTCTCACACTTGCAGAGATACACTTACGACCGACCACACACATATACTGCATGTCCGTGTATCTTCACACACTCTGGAAAGATGCAGGGTAGATTAGATTAGAGCTCTATTTGTTGTCGAGGAGGAAATTCATTTCCACAGCCAGCCAGTTGCAGGTACATTCATACAAGACAGTTATTACTCTGGCACATGATTTGACACAGACCAACACACCATCATAGAGGGAATGCACTCATAACAAGAAGACACTGCTGTAGAGAGCGAGAAAAAAAAGCAGTCCGGGGTGTTGACGGCATACGGAGCAAAATTATGCGTCAATAGTAAATGTGAGATAGTATACGAGCATATAGAAAGCACATTTGCCTAAATGCTTTCCCTGAGTGTATGCTAAGGTTGGCCGTCTGAACACACACACACACTTACACGCACATGCTCGCAAGCATACTGTATAGGACAATTACTCACATTAAACACCAACAGATGCCATCTTGATTAAATTTGACCGCACAAACACAAATGGAGGCGAGTGGGTCTGCGTCAAGGGTTCCCAGAGCATATGCCATGCAGGTCGTCGGGAGCCCGGGAAAGTAAGCAGGATCTCAAACCGCCTGCTGCTGTTGCCTTGCTGACAACACACCATGGAAAGTACCCTCAGACCCCCCCACCCGCAGCCTCCCTTGAGACGCCACAGGAGCACGACCCACCATCCGGCCCTGCTTCGAGATTTGGTCCAGAGATGTAAACACAGGTGAAGGAACTATGTTAGAAATTCACCGTACGGTTAGCTGCTGACCTTGTTAATAGCAATGCTGCAGAGACACGGTGGAGGTGTAAATTGGACAATCATTTTTTTAACTTTTTTTTCTATAATGAGCTATTTCTGTGTTTTTCACAGCTTCTGGCTCCACATCAAAGTGAGAAACGGTACAACTTGTTTATCCCAAGGTTGCAAAGTCAAGTAAGATTCATGCCCCCGACCTATACCAGCACAGATCAAAAGTATTGGGCCTTGTAATATGATCACAGTGGGAGTGCACAACGTGAGTTAACTCGCGCTTTCGAGGGGAGGGTGAAAATAAATGTGTGATCCTTACCTTGCATTGCCCATAACCCATGCAGGCATGGTGGTGGCATGCATCGATAAACTCATAAACAAACTGTAATTACTAGCCCATTAGAGTCAGGCCCTCCCAAACACAGGCTCATAATCCGCACACAGGAGAAACGGAGGCTCGTCGCTCATTTTCATATAACCCACTGAGCGAAAAAAAGTAGCGCAAAAATACTAAATGATTTGTGACTCGGGGACAAACAAACCAGTTTGATATAAGGAGCTTACAGCCTCTCAAAAGAGATGTTGCAATATTGACGCTCGTGCTCATCGTTTGGCTGTTTGAATTTCAGCGCAGCTTAATTTATAAAGGGAGGTGATCACAAAACAGAAGGCAAATTGTTGTTTTATTTGAGGTAACTAAACATGTACTCCTCAGCCGGGAGTAATCAGGAAAATAATCACTTCAGGCTTGAGTGAGTATGAGGATGATAGCCTTGTTGTTTGAACTGGACCTCGCGGAGTGCAGTTTGTTTTCCCCTTAACGTCTAGACAGAAAGTCTCTTGACAGTCCAGGCCATGCTTTACTCAGAGACAAACCCAAGTCCAGAGGGATCTGAGGCGGGAACTCTGAGTTCATTCATTATACCAGGCAAGTATCTCACTGGCTCTAGATGTCACTCTGCAAGCCTGAGCCAGGCCTGTCGCACTTTGAATGATACAGTGGCCTTTCTGTGACATTTTGGACATTAATATTGCAGGGATTCTTTATATCCCCTCTCCATACCCTTATGCCTTCTTACCGAGTCCTTCAAAGGCAACGGTCAAGTCCTCTAACCTGAGAAATATGGAATTGTGCGTCTTTCCTTTACCTGCTAGTCGGATAGAAGGGATATGCTGTGATCCACTAAGACTGTGTGTGTGTGTTTGTTTGCATGTCTATAAGCTATGAGAGCATATTCTGCCCAAATCTGCCTCACTTCTAACCTTCAATGGACGCAGTATGACTGAGTGATCAAGCAGATCAAGCCCACATCTACCTCAGCGCCTTTCTGTGGTGACATTTCGCCAAACCACAGGCAATCGAGGCCACCCTGATCTTCCTCAGCCCATGTTTATTCAAGAGCAAGGTGGACCATCTGAGTCGGGGTGCGTGTGACGACGGGAACAGCTTGAAAAAGAAGAAGTTTATCCAAGGAACACAAGTAAAATTGCTAATAGCGTGAGGGTAGAGATGAAGACAAAATCAGTGTGCATAGCAAAACAGGGCGAAAGCTATATATAAATATACAGTAATCTCAGTTGGTTTGTTAAAATACAAAGCAAATCTGCTGATCTGCAACTACGAAATTTTTGCTTTTAACTTTAAAACACGTCCTTTCTATTTTGGGACTCCTCAAAGGATCTGATCGTTGATTATTCATTACATTTATATAAAATGTTTTTTTTAAAATGCAAACAAACATTTAAAAAACGGCAGGAATTATCTCACTGCATCGTGCCTCCATGACTGATTCTTCAAAGTGTCATTTTCCAATAATTAGCTGGCAACTAGATGTCTTAAAAATTGCACTACATTGCGGAGTATTACTAAAGTCAGAAAAACAGGAGAGAAAGCTTGTGCTCCCTTGCATCAGGAATAAAAATGCCTTTAGGCCGCATGTAGTAAATAATAACTGCTGATGCTTGAGGGAGCAGAGAGGTAGTTATTAATTATACCACGATGTGTTCAAGCACAAGGTATTAGCCTCTCCTGCACTAACCGCTAACCGCTAACTGGTGTTTGACCGGCACTGAGCTCTATAATATGTCTGCAGGGACACAGGAGGTTCTAATTAATCCTGAGCTGACGGCCAAGCCAGGACGTCCCTCGGGATGCATCGGGGAAAGCAAGGAGTATCAGCACGCTTATCCACCGATTAGACTCGCCGTCCTCGCCGGGATGCTGGAAGGCGATGCTGGGCTTAAGGGCCGCAACTGTTCTCCTCTGACCTGGTTAAGTGAAGCGATGGTGCTTTGCTAAATGTCTCGTTTAAAGACAAAAAGTGAAAGTGATCAGCTTTTATAACTAATCTGTCAGTCAATCGAAAGCGTCGCGAGCGCGTGTCATTAATACATAAAACAGAATATTCATATCCTGTCTGACTCACTCAAACTTTCCTCTGCTGAAAAGGTTGTGTGACAGAGGATGAATCTCATGCATGTTTGTCAATATAATTTGTTCTCCCCTTCACCCCAGAGGACTACGCCAGTCCCTTAAGGTTCCCGACTCAAATGCCAACATCTGTCTGGCAACGGAGCCAGAACGAGACAGACTAGGACACCTTCATCAGAGGTATTCTCTGGTTGACAGAAGCCACAAGGTGGAATCAGAGAGATGAAATTATGGGCGAGCCGAAAGAACCTCGAGTATGCAAATCCCTCCCTGCACCCTCCCCCATGTTAAACCATCCATCTTGATTAATATTTCATGGGATGAAAATCTATTAATTAGGAAAAAGTAGAAACTTTTCTGGAAGTAGCTAAGGCCTTTGTTTTATTGTTTTTGTGTTTTTTTCTGATGTATGTCTCTGATGCCATTTCCTGGACGCTCATCTTGGAAAAATGGAGACAAAACATCAAGTAATAACGGGCCAAAAAAGCACCGCCAGCTTCTCCTCCGCCTGGAATTTATGACGCGCTGTGCAAAGCGAGGCCAAATATGCTGTAGGTCCAAAAGCACTGATATCCACAAACAATTTGGCATGGCCACTCACACTTCTCCCCATTCACTAACCTTTTATGTGTGTTTTACTTGGCACCATCCACCCCCTCCTCCCCCAAGCCCACTCAGCTGATAGCAGTGGGTGAGAGCGACACATCGCAGTGCCACGCACTTTCTACCCCACCGCTTTCATTATATTGTCATTTTGAATTATCAGCAGCAATGGACTGGCAAGGATGACTGACACATTCCTGCGAGCGGCAGCAGCTACAGCCTGGCTCACCGGCGTGTTCTGGCAAGCCCCGCTTTGCGCCGTGCCAGACAGGAGAGGGCCGGCCAAGTGTCTGGCCAAGGGGCTGCACTAATACCGCATAAATAGAGGGGGGAATCCCCTGCCCCTATACTGGCTGAAAACAATACATCTGTGTTGAAGTGGAAGGTGGTATTACCTGTAAAGACATGTGCTCATCCTAAGATTATATGTAACTGAGGAGAAAAGTCACATGAAGACGCTGCGATGCAGATGTGGTAGGGTGAGTACATTTTAATAACAGCACTGGATCCATTACCAAATGTCAATTTCAAGTCAAGTGATATAATTGAATAAAACACATGCTCTCTTTGCCAGAAATATGAGGCACTATAACTAATGTGTCAGTGAAAACCTATCTGAAACAAGCAGGGGTGACAGAAAAGATATCACTATAAAATGCGGTTTTAGCAGTAAATTAGATCGTGGAGCAACGGATTTCACCATAATTTGCATTCTGCATGTAAGCAGTGTCGAGCCAAAAATACTTGGCGCAACACCACAGCGGCGGTCTCAGAGGGCTTAACAGCACAAGCGGAGAGCAAAAAGTGGGAGAGAAAGACAATGAAAATGAAGAAGGGGTGGGGGGGTGGTAGCTGAGAAAGTGAGAAAAAAAAGAAAGGACTTGCTAATAAAAAAAGGAGTCCCAGTACAGCGGGGCGATGGCCAGGATGGAGTCTTGTGGGACGTTACATTTCACAAGACGCTGGGATCCACATCAACCAGTTAGCAGCGGTTTTACAGCTATGACTGTGGTGAAAACCACTTTGTTGCCTAGGATGTAAATTACGTGTTCATACAGAATCACGGGCTCTGACACTGAAAGGATCCAAAATACTGATCCTCTGTGTTTTCCACTCACCAGACATGAATATGTATTACAAAGCCATAAAGAAAAAAAGTATTCAGATGTCTCATAGTTTGGAAAGTCTGGGCATTATTACGGCTCGAGTTGCCGGGTAGGACTCGCTCAATGAACATGAAAATCGTTGAGCCACTTACTGTCTTTGTGTGCGACTTCGATGACATGAGGCTGCACTCTGGCTGTGCACTTTCCCAGGACTGCAGCTCCTTAAAGACACTTCATCGGCTCGTCCTGCGGTTCACTTAAGAGTAGTTCTTAGTGAAGTTGTTAACAGTTACGTTTAAGCTGATTTGTCAAGCAGACGCAGGGCAATTTGTTGACAACCGAGACCGCAAGGTTACGTGAAGACATGAATCTGTCTGAATGACTGTTCTCAAAGCTGTAATCGAACTTAATCTGGAAAGGAGAGAGAAATATGTATAGGTGAAAAAAGGAGAGATTAGATGAATCCTGTTTGCTTCTCTTGGAAAACTATCTCACTATTTAATATTCCAAGCTTGTGCTTTAGAAAAGCTTTCTAAAAGACACATTTTAAACGCCTTTCTTCCCACTTTTGACACGTAAATCAGGAAAATATTAAGAGTCTGATTGGTTGCATTTAATTCAAACAAGTGTTTGTCTAAGGGAAACGGGGTTCTCCCAGATGTGGGCCCCAAACACACACACAGCACCGCAGCTTACCCTGGTTGTGTAAGTGCTAACTGCTGTGGGTGAGCGTTTTTTTTTCTCCCCTAGTTTAAAATCTCATTGTGGAGTTTTCATGTCAGCCCATCCACACCTCTCTGTGATTCTTGGAAAAGCACTCAAACTGCTGTCAAACTTATTGAAATCAGGGTGAGGCAGATAGGACGGTGCTGTAAGCCATCGGCTCCTATTCTGGCACACGCGCACATCGAGAAAATGCGCTTTGGGGCCAGCGCTTGGGCTCCCGAGTTGCAGGAATGAAGTTGTTGCTGTTAAACAATTCAATTTACAGACAGAAAGTCGTCCTTTGATTTTGGTATGAACAGATTTTCTTCCTCCGAGAGTTGAAAATGAACATGCTTTGTTTTTTTTTTTGTCTTTCGTTCTTTCTTTCTACGTAATTTCAGTATTAAAGGGAATGAGTGTTTAAGGCCACAGCTGAACTGACTTGAGGACCAGTCGCTTAAACTAACTCTGCCCATAAACATCCTGACGCCAGTTAATTGTTGGTTTGAAGATCAGCAGCCCCCCCACCCCATCCCTTTCCCACCTCCCCTCTCAACTCTGCTTTCCTTTTTTCTCACACTTACTCCATCTTTTCATTCCATCCTTAAACAATGAATGTAATTTTTATAGCGAAAGTCAGATAGAGCGGGCGAGGCGCGGAGACAGAAACAAAGTAATGGGAGCGACTGAGCAGCGGTGGTGTGAGAAGGGGCGTATGGCACCCATTATCTTGTTTATTAAAAGCAAGTTTCTTTCCTTCGCTCCCTCCTCCCCATGCAGCTGACCGCAGATATTTCCAAGGGCCTCGCTCTGCTGTTCTGTGCCTACTTCACAGGCAGCTGGAAGGGTCACAGAAGTTGAAACCAGAGGGTGTCAATCGCCTGTTTCGCTTTGTGACCCACTGGAGGCATCTCAAAGCCAGAGAGAAGAGTGCATGTGTACGAGCGGTATGCGCCTGTTTGCATGTGCGTGTGTATAGCTGAGCATAATTTATGTGTGCATGTGCATCTAGTGATGAAGCTCCAATAAAACAAACTATGAGGAAAGGGAGAGACTGCGCGCACTGTGTGGAAACTGCAAGACCTGCAGCTCCCGACGAAGCTGGAGCTCATCGTTCAGAGAGAACTGCGTCAAGAACGTGTTTAACCATGCAGTTAAGCATTTATTTTTCTCTTTCTCACCAATTAGTTGTTAAGGATTTAGGTGCTGTTGTAGTGCTGTGTAACTCGCCAACTGCTAAATCGTGCTTAGCTGCTAATCAGCAGTTACTAGCACGTGAAAATAATGCTGGACTCAACTGATTTGAAGTAATCGAAAGTCTTTTTTTTTTAAAGCAGTTCCTTGTTCCTTTCAAACAGACAAAGATAAAAACAGACCTCTCATTGCAAGGCATCACCTGTCTCCTTTGTAAGCATGGTTTAGCTGCCATAAAGCTAGTTAGCTAATTAAGTTTGCATGTCTATAAGCACACAGATCGATCTATGAACTAAGCATACAGATTGACAAAACTGTTTTGTGTTAAAGTAAATCAAAGTAATATGACATGCAAGTACCACATAGGCACATGGAGAAGTTAGCTAAACAGCAGCAGTTTAGCTAGGCTCTTTAGCTAAACTGCTGCTTTAGCTAAAGAAGATCCATTCACAGGCTGTCTGTGCTCAGTTTTCTATTCTGTTCAGCAGTTTATAAGGTTTACTAATCGTTATCCACACGTTTTATATGTCCTGTATCACCCTTTAATATGAAATAAAGATTTTCTTAAAAAACTGATTGTGATGAAGAAACATGTTGCAGGAGAGTGCAAAGGCCAAAAGATACAAACTCTCAGCGCTCTTTGGCAGTTGAGCCTACAGGACATTTCCACCGCTCAAGCCTTGCACCAACTGATTTGACTCTGTAACCTCTTTACCAGGGAATCAAATGCAACTGCGGTTAGTCTGGACTTCCTGGGAGTGAATCAGGAGCGCTGGGAGCAGTGCTGTGCTTCACAAAGAGATGAGATAGAGGACACCTTTTTGTTTACCAAGTTGTCGTTTTTCCATACACTGCGACTGTTTCTCACACTCTCTTCACACGACTGTATAAAAATAATAGACTACATGAATATGAGGATGAATAAATTGTTTGTCTTTGTCTGTTTTGTGGACTTCTCACTCTGCCCATCTGGATATTACTATTGTCTAGTCCTCAGCACCACCTCCTGCCCTACATCCATGAATCTTCTCCGTGGACCCCTGTTTTCCTCCCTGGCAGCTTTAACATCCTTTGCTCAGTATATTCGGTATCTCTCCCTTTTTTGCACTGAAATCACTGTAGTTACTATAAGGTTGCACGGGGAAGCAATACGAGGTTAAACATTATAAATCTACCATTAAAACAGCCATTGGCTTAGTGTTTTTAGGTCATCAGTTGGTCTATGTATGGATTTCTGGCATAAAACAAAATCCATGTATAACATTTCAGACAGCTAACACAAGTCCAAGATGTTAAACACAAACAGCATAAATGAAACACACAAGGCAGCCCAGAAACAAAGCAATAATATTTAATAGTGAATAAAAACAAAAGTAAAATATAAATTAAACATTAGGACCTACTTGTTCTGGAGGCGTCGCAGTAAATCCACGTCCAGCATGACTCAGTCATTTAGAGGTAAATTCACATGTTATCCAAATGTTTTTTCATGTCATCCAACACAGAGTTCATGGCTGTGTTTTATATGTTTTCCATACTGTATCAAGATGCCCACATGTTACCCTGCAGACACTGAGCAGTACTACTGTATATGAAGTGAGGCAATTTTACTGCTGGTAAAACTGGCTGTAAAACATCTGAAGCATTTCTGTATCTCCTCCATCTCCTGCTACAGCAAATGGGTTTCAGACTTGAAGCATTAACAGTGGAAATCTGCACAGAAACTTAATTCATATGGTTTTATTGGCGTTGTCATCGGTTCACGATATGAATTGTGCACATGAATGAATTAATCGCGTGGCTTTAAAAAAGGCACTCGTGATGCTGCTTGTGTATCCTGCATAGATGAAGTGTCGAGGCTGGGTTCTCAGGGCGATTTTCTTGTGTTGTGGGTATTTTCTTCTGGAGAACTGTTAACACAATACAGATTTCAAAAAGAATTTATGAGAGATTTAAATAAATATATTTTTGCCAGTCGTGTATTCACTGCAGTTGTCGCAGCTCCAGATCATCTCTGTCATAAACATCACAAATTAGCATTCTGGTATGTGTGGTTTGCAGTTTTGGGAGAGACTTGGTCATGTTTGCATACACAGACTGGAGTGTCATCAGGAGATCATTAGAGTAAGTAATATTTCAGCTTTTGGGCCACAGTTTTCATGTTGAAAGACCTTGACCTTCGTTCGACACTCAAAATTATATTTGACATGGTTTTATCATCTTGATTCTTTGTGACGTTCCATAACTGTATGAGAATTTGTTGTAAAAACATGGCTTTTAAATTATGCTTCAGAAGTTTATTACTGGAGAAAAAACATTACTTCCAACCTCCAAGTTGAAAAACGAGGCTAATGTTGAAGAATAAAGCTGGAGTTCCTCTTATTTCCCCTTGAGGCTGGTTAAAACAAGGCAACTCAATACAGAATCCCATGTTAAAATACAGCAAGAGAATGCTTTCCCCATCACAACATCTAAACAGGAAGTGATTTAGTCCTAGCCAAAGAATAGTATCGATACCAACTCTGGTATCAACATCGGGCCTATACTAGCAGTTTGTTTTTATCCCTAAGATTCAGTATGTAGCAAATTATGTTAAATAAATTTTTTGGGAAATGAAAAAATATACCTTAAACATGCACTGTGAAAAACGATGAAACCTTTTATTTATAGCCTGCAGCAGATTTAAACAACAGAAGTTGACCCAAAGTGCTTTAGGCTACGTCCACACGTACACGGTCCTTTCGTCCACACGTAAACAGCGTTTTGGATCACTGAAAACTGAGATTTTTAAAAACTCCTTCCAGGGTGGAGATGTTTTGAAAACTTTTAGCATTCACCCGTGGACGCAACGTCAAAGGTGTGCGCCTTTTATGACGTCACTCTGTGTGCCACGTTATTGTTTACATGAGATGAATTTCAACATTAGCGGGTACAGACAAAATACTGTTGCAGTTAATCTTACTATGTGCAGTTTTTACACACATGTACACACACAGTTACTGTCCCTCCATTTAGAAAGACAGAGTCAGCGTGAACTTCGGATGTGGCTTCTACATTCAACACAGAGCTCTCACAACCCAAATCACAACATTGGTTTTGAATAAATGTAATTTTTTAACATTAAACTTATGTATGCTGTATGTGTTTACTCTTTCCCTCCCAGGCTTCTAGATTTTGGATTGGCCAACATTTCTGCACTGTTAGGATTTGGCATTCACATGTGGACGGGGATATTTTTTCAAAACTGCACGTGTGCACGGGATTTAAAAAAATACTTGTGTACGTGTGGATGTAGCCTTAGATGCAGGCCTGCTTATGTTCCAGGTCTTCAAAAAAATTTGCACTTTTGATTCTTCTCATAGCTCATGACACACTGCTCCCCTGTAGCTTCCTCTACTGCCCTACAGTGGCTTGGTTTCGGCTCGGCTTTCGGTAGAGTTTAGGGAGGGGACACTTTGAATTACTTACCTGTCAATCAGTCAAAGAGACCCAGAGATGAGGCAAAGCTCAGGTGAACAACAGGTGAGATTAAAACTGTCAGCAATACCTGTCTACAGTACTATGCTTGCCAGTGGGCTTTATTACTTGGTAACACCATTAGATGCACCAGAGCTAATGTTGCATGTGAAGTTGTGTACTTCACTCATATTGAAATGCTTTTCCTGCATCTGATCTGGGCAGCTCACTGGCACATTCACTTAGCTTTATTAGATTTTATCGGACTAACTGCAAGGGGCCACACTTTCGTTTTGTCATATTTATTTAACTCCAAAATATTATAAACGTTTGATATAATCAAATGGCCTCAATGAATCTGCAGGTAAATAATGAGGATAAAGTCTGGCTCTGCCTGATAATCGGATAGTTTGCTCTCATATGTTCTCTTTAAAAGGCAAGAAGAAAGTCTGCATTTAGGAACTGTGGAGGACTGTGAGAAGCGTCAGCCTTCCACACCAGAGAGCTAAGTTTGAGTCACACACATTTTTAGAACATATCATTAATTACAAATATGTCGATTGGTTAGGTTTACTTAAAAAAATTGCTTTAGAAAAATATCCTCATTCGATGTTAAAAAATTAAGTCTTTTATAACTTTGCCTTTTGTTGGTTTCCATGGTGACACACTACTTTTTGTGTGCATGTATTTGTGTTTTTTTTAGAATTTGCATGAGTTTTAGGAAATTATATTTCCTATTGAAGTTTTTTTTATTTTTCGTGACCGTTAAGTCACGTAACGCTCTCCTACGTTGAGCGTATCACATGACAGAAACACAAACGGAGAACTTAACACATAGATGATAATAACTGCTGTATATCTGACAATGTCCATGCAAAGTTTCTCAGCAGAAACGTTTTTATTATTATGTAAATTTTTGGGCAACCATTTACTCACCACGAGTTAAGTAGGTAGCTTTGCTAAGCTAAGTGTGTTAGCTAAGTGTGGGTAGTTTTCCAGTTTGGCCATTTTAATACAGGTTTTCTCGGTAACCATCTCAGGACCAGAATGCATTATCAAACTATTTTATTTTATTTATTATTTACTATTTAATTTCAAATATAGACATTGGATACACACATGAAACATCGGGATACTAAACTGGATTGATGTTTTTTCCTTCCATCCCTAATATACAGATATATACACTACAATCTTTATAGTCTTTCTAAAAAGAAAATGAGGCTGTTAAATCAGGCATTAACAGCTCTACGCAACTATCACCACATGGGCACAATACTGTGGAGGTTTATATCACATTTTCATTATCTGTTATAGAATTATTAAACCCCCCGAACCATTTAAATTTAAAAGCGTGAAATAACCTCCAGAAGTTTCTTGAAAATAGAGGGTTGACATTTTTCTCAAATATTTAAATATTCATCTGCTTATATGAGTTTTAATATGCATAATACTTGCTAACTCTTTTCAGGATTAGATTTCAGGATTCACTGAGGTTTTCAGGGAGGGAAATCACACATGATGATAGAAGAGTCATAAACCCATGAATCAACTATGACACACTAGTGAAAATACCCCCCCAGAATTAGTGAAGTTTGTTTGTATTTGTGTTACTAGAGTTTGATCACAAACGTTCAAGGTCAGCAGAAAACACACATTTAGAGGAAACAGCAATTAGCTTCAGTCTGCGGGACCTCAGACAATGAGGAAGAAAAGCCAAAGTCACCCAAACAATAGGGCCAAGTTTTTTGAATTGTAACACGAGGAGCAGAAAGACACACAATGACCTGCGCACAAACACACTGTGTGCAGGTCATTGTGCAGTATCATTATCTAATACATCTACAGCAGGAAAACAACCGTTATTCAATTTGCACCAAGCAAATCTCTAAGGCTGTTCAATTCATCAGGGCCAATTACTGATACAAAGTGCTGGAGGTTATCTTCTCTCGCCACATACTGCACTCATTCAGACATAGACCATCAGCTCTGTTATGAATCAAGGTGCTGCCTGTGTGGCTGCACAATGGGCTTTTGGTGGGGCTGGAAGCTGGGTGGTCCGACTATTTTACACTGCCCAGCGCAGTCGTACCGTAATCCCCGTGATGTTTCTCAGGGACGCAGATTTCAGATCAGTTTGCCTTAGATGAAGTCCTTATTCATTAGGAAGAATGCCGATAACGGATCAGCACCAGGGAAAGCGAGGCGATAGCTAGGTTGCCTGCAGCCACAGCAGGGCGCCGCACCTTCAGATCTGGTCTGTTGGGTTCTGTTTGCACGTCCTGCTTCGTGATCCCTTCTAATTGGCCATCATTACACCCCACATTACCCTATCAGGGCATGGCTAGAGGGGGAAACAGACCATGGTGGTGGATGGTACGCTTTGGTAAGTCTGAATTACACAACTCCGGGGCCATGACAAATATTGGTGCAGTCGATAACTGCTAATGTAAGCAATGGAACAGATGCCCACAGTGGAATAACAACAAATATAGTCCGGTTAACCTTCTCGCAAGGCTGCCTTTGACCAGTCAGAGAGGCGCAGGCTCGGTCAAGCGCACATGATGGCTCTCATTCAGCTGTGATTGTGTTTCACTCTGTTGTGTTAAGTGTTTATTAGTTTTAGTTTTTTGTTTGTGTGTGCGTGTGGCTGCACAGGCACATTTCTCCACGTGTGTGTGTGTGTGCTAGGTGTCTCCTGTTCTGTGCGGTCAATTGTAGTGTGATTTAATTGCAGCCGGTGTTTATGAAATCCACTACCACAACTTTAAAAATGGAAAGGCAATCCTTTATGGTAATAATCGGTCCTCGGCCGAACAAACAAAAGTGTGTTTACACAAGTAAACGCACGGAGCAAGGAATCACTTGAGAGCGGCCAGAAAGTAAGATAAAGACGAAACAACAAAGATTACTTCCATATTTTTGTGTGACTCACGGGTTTAATTGTTTGTTTTTGCTCAGAGTCTCTGCTTATGTTAATTACACTCTGTGCTGTTTCAGAAGAATAAGAGTCAAAAAATATTTTTCTGTGCAAACACAAACACCCCCCCAACACACACACACACACATTTATCCACACCTCTTAGCCCCACTGCTCACACACTGACGGAAATTAAACATCTGTCTTTTCTCTTCCTCACTCCTGCAAAACTTGGCATCTTTCAGTAATTTTTCTTTCTTCCTTCTTTTCCTGGTCAGGTCTGGGATTCCCTTACTGCAGCTGAATTCAATTTACTGCACTTTTTTTTTTTTGAGGGGGGGGGTGCCCAGTTTGTCTCATACAGAAGACTTGGGGCGCAGGGGGGTAGGGGATAGCAGTGCCCGGTCCAAACCGCTACAGGACAGCCTTTCAGTCGGTTCAGACCCGAAAGATGAGACTGTAGCCTTGACCCATGTGCTGAGCTGCCGAGCTGCTTGATTGAAGTGCACCACACTTGAGAACATCAGCGCCTTGCATCCATTGAAATAATAAGCTGACCCAGAGAGCTGCTCGCCTTTGAGCTGCAGCCAAACCATCTGAATCCACTCTGTCCAAATGAGGGCTTATTTTTCAAAGCGTCCCTCTCATGTGCGCTGGCCGACCCTGCCCTGCGTTCGCTGCGCGCTATATGTGTGCGGGTTAGTGAGAGAAAGGGCGGCAAAGGGCCGTATTGGAAAGGCGCTGATCACGTTTGTGGCTAAGCAGTTTGTATGGTGAGTCACATGTTCCTGCAGAGCTGTGTTTTCACAGTTTGGCTAAGGAAGAGTTTTTCTTTCCAGCTGCTGACCGCAAGTTTTGTTTGTTGTTTGTTCTTAACCTTTAAGCCTTAAAGACGTTTATCTGGTGTTTCTAGTTTTTAATGTAAGACACAGGATGGGATGTAATGCAAGCAGACTGTTAAGGAACGTTTCCTGACTTTATATGTCAGTTTAACTTTTGTTATATGTATTTTTTATGCATCATGTAAAAAAACAGCATTGATCTCTTTGGTTTGTGCCAGATTAGCTACTAGCTGCTTTCCATCTGCATCTACAAAATACAGTCAGAGTGTGTCTTGTTATGTTGAACTATTCGCATATTTTGCACAGCCGGGACTTTTAAAAGATTACAGATGACTAAGGATTCGTTTAAATAAGCGTCTAACACATAAAGCTGAGAAGTAAAGATGTTATTAACTCCTAACCTGCAACTAAACGGTGTAAGGTCACTTAATGCTGCGCTTATATTCAGTTGTGCAAGGTTTATTTTTTTTATTTTTTGTCTTTTGTGGAAAACTGAACATCTTTAACTGTGCTCAACTCGTTTGTATCCGTGACTTGGGCTTTAGAGAAATTGTGTTAACCTGTGACATTTAATGGACACGAACTAATTGTCTATCTGACTGATTTATAGGGTGGCCCTGAGAGGTCACATTTGCACTGCAACTTTAGAAAACACCAGCAGCTAGAAAACTGCTGCAAAAGTACACAAAGACAAGAGAAATAATATTTTTAAAGTTACTGCAATACGAGTGCAGTTAAGAGGAGTTTATTGCATTTGAAGCATGTGTAAAGGTAGCCTGTTATATCTCTTGCAGTACTGTCCTAAATCTACATTTAGCTTATTTTACAGTGCACATGTTGCAATCTAAGAGTGGTTATAAAACGGACATTTTCTGAATCTCTAAAGAGTATACTGATTTAACTGTATTTTGTTTTGGACACATTTTCAGTGTTATTTTAGTTCACTACATCCAGGAGGTTAGAGTTCAGACTTGTGATGTCATCAGTAAGCGCAGAAGGAAAAAAGAAAAACAGTGTGTGAGACGTGAGAGCGTCGGTTGCTGATGATAAGGAGAATGGAGTCATGTCTCTCTGACGGTGCAACACACAGCATGTGTGACTCCAAGTCCAACTGTGCACACAGATGATAGCATAAATATACTTTATTAAAAAATGAAACAGCAAAGTGAGTTGAGCCAAAAGAGCCCTTGTCAGTGGTGGTTGCCTGTCCAGCCCGTGTGCTTTGTTAGGGATAATCTGGTGCTTCTTAGATGTTGTAGGGTAGCATGGTTTGGGTGCACCTGCCTACCTGAATGAAGGAGGGGGGGGGAGCACAGGATGGGTTGATGGTTATTACCAAGAAGTACTTCATAAGCTGTGGCCTTTGCAGCTGCCTCACCTCAACCAAACTGGACAGATATGGGAGATTTTGGACCGACAGTTATGTACAGAGAAATCAACAGAAAACACACGTGCTCGAGCTAATTGTTGCTGTTGCGCACTGTAAATGTTTGTTTTTTTCAATGATTCTGCTTCAATCTGTTGAGTTTCTGTGACATTTTCTCCCTTTTTTGAGTTGATGAAACAGATTCTTCGTTTGTAGTTTCAGTTCTTATTCTTTTCTATTTTGTCTTCGTATTATAACTCGCACTAATCCATTAATACTGCAGTGTCCAGAGTGGAAGTTTGTAGTTTGCAAGTTATGGACATTAAATATTCTGCCTGCTCGGTCATGCTGAGTTGTTCCATTACGATCACGGTTCAGCAGCTGAGGTTGTCTTTATGTGTTAGAATATCAAAGCTGTAACAGAGTGAGGTGCATAACTGGGATATTGACTGCAGATCTAGTAGCACACAGTGTGCAGAGTGCTACTTTGCTCATTGTAACAAATGAAAAAAACGGGAAGATTTTGGAATTTAACTTCAAGATCTCTTACTGATGCTCAGAAGCGGGTAATCAGTCAACAGAAGTTTTATGTAAGGCAGCACTAATGATTTATGATTGCGTTTAGATATAAGTAATTGCCACATTTAATTTAAGAAGGTATACATTACTCATAGCTGCCTAAAGTAATGGAGCTACAGTGCTTTTACGCAAATAAAATAATTAAAGGAGAAATTGTGAAAACAAAGTCACATTAACTGAAAATATCTGAGTTGACTTAATCAGCCCTTTAATTTAAGGCTTAATTAAATAGTACATATAGCATGCAATCAAAATATTTAAATTTGGAAAGCTTTTGTCTTTTAAGTTAATCAGCTTAAGAAATAAAGCAATCAGTAGCCGTGATTTTAAAAAACTTTATATGGGCGTGCAGCTTATTATGACGAACAAATGTAAAATCTCGCCTTCATAAAATTTACACGACAGCCTGATGTGTCGCTCGGCAGAAAAAGGTCACGGAAAGTTAATCTTACCTTTCCCATCCTATTTAAGTTTTCCATGATAAACCTATGGAAGCTGTGAGTAATTTCATGTGGCCCACTGAGATTTGTCAGGCTTCCCTAATGACGCTCCTCGCCAATGTGTCCCAGCATTCCCTCTGCCCCTGTGTTTTTGAGAAGTCTTTACAACATCTGACATGTGTTTGAATTCAAAAGGTCAAGTGGAGACTCCACTTTTTCCATGCTCATCTTTTCATTTGCTTTCTCTCACCCCTTTTTTTTTCCTCGCATCTTTTCTGCATTTCGCTCCTGATTAGAACTGTCGGTGGGCCATCGTCACACGTCCCGCCCCACCCACGCAGGCTGCAGTACAGTAGTCACTCAGCTGATTACATGATTGAGAATTACTCCGGAGTGGACTTTTGGAAGAGTTTTTTTTTGTTTTTTCTTTAGTTCAGTTAGATGCATGGAAAAACTGAGAAACCTATCAATCAGTGGCCACTCGCAACACCTTCTGAGGAGAAAAAGAAGAAGTGCAAGAAGAGAAGGAACAGAGAGAGAGAGAGGAGAAAGACGTCACCATGCAATCTGCTCCCTCAGCACAGCGTCTCAGATGTGGTCTGGCACCTAGTTCACAAAGCCAACCAGATCCACACATTGCCTTCATATATCTCTGGAAACGGGGTGAGCGGAGGGCGTGTGATGGGGAATGAGAGCAAGAGACAGAAACTGGGAGCGGGTGACAGGGGAGGAGGGGATGGTGGTGCTGGTGGGTGGATGTGTGTGTGAGGGGGGGTGAAGAAGAAAGGGAAGAGCAAGTCTTTTGTGTTTACTCACACCGAGTCGCTGCCAGAAACTTTAGACCACATAAGCGATTCACTTTTGTCATCTTTGCTGACCCAGTCCCATGTAAAAGATTGATGAGCGAGATGATGAACCAAAATAAACCAATCTCACAGTCACTCACACAGACAGACAGCCAGGGAGGCAGGCGAGCAGCCAGGCAGACCCTCTTCAGTGAGCAAAACCAGACCCAGATTCTCTCTGGCCAAATCTCGCTCTCTCCTTTTTCCCTTCTTTTTCCTTTTTTTTTGTTTTTTCCTCAGTGGTCATTCAGCAGCAGCCTGCCGCCCTCTTTTGTCAGTGTCATGGCTGCGCTGGACTGTTGTTTTAATCGGAGCATTCAAAGGCTTGCAGAGAAAAAACTCGGTGGTCAAACTGACGATCCGAGAACAGTTTAAATGTTGGACACATTTTCTTCTTTCAGATCATTTAACCTGTTAAAATCTGCTCCTTCGTTTTCTTAATATATTCCTCTCGCTGGAACGATTACGTAACTAAATAAATGGTATTCTAAGGAACACGATGCGACTGTGCGCTGCTTCCCCTCACCCTGAAATGCTCCTCGGCAGTATGCACAAGCGCAGCTTTTTATGAATCCATAAAATGATGTCTTGTTTTAACGAGAAAAGAAATTCATTGCTACCGTAATTGGTAAGTGCCCAAATCATTAAGCCCTAATGCAGGGCATTTCCTTTGGAGGTAGTTTCCATTTAAGAGACAAGTGTCTAATTGGTGAGTTGCTGAAAAGCAAGCGCTACCTCCCCAGAGATCGTTTCTGAAATCATATAGAGGATAATTCCCTTTCAATTAAAAGCTACAGTATTCCAGGTTTTGATTTAATTGAATGAGGGTTTTTTTTCTTCAAATCGAGGGGGACTTGGTTGGGGAGGGGTGGCAGCGCCGTGATTCCATTAAGGGTGGTGTAATATTACGAGGCCAGTGTGAAAATATCACTCCGTCTGAGGAAAATAGAGCAATATCAGAAACAGATTGCTTGAAAAACAGAACACTCCAAAGTAGACGGCGGCTGGTCGGCATGGGTGCAGCTTGAATAAACAACGTTGGGCGTGGAAAGTATAATGCTGAATAAAGATGACCCGCTGTTGCCAACGCCGCCGCCGCTGCATTTGAATATTATTGGAATTAATTTGTCAGACGATACCGAACATCGACTATTTGTCAGGAGACTGAAGAGATTTCCCGCAGTTTTCAAAGAAATGTGCGCGCGCATGTGTGGACTGTAGCGAGGGGGGATTGTTTCTTGGATAAAACGTTCAAACGTGGGTGCCAACCCCGGCCTCGCAGCTTTTGTTTTTTTGTTTTTCCCAGCTTCGTTCATTACGGTGCAAGAAAGGCTAAAAGAGACTTGATAGTCAAATTACGAGCCTATCCTCTGAAAAGTTATCTTGTTGTCTCTGTTTCTTCTGTCAGCTCTCCTGCTCCCTCTCTCTCTTTCTGCACCCCCCCACCCCCCCTCTTCCTCCCTCTCTCTCCCTGGCAGGTGTCACACCCACACTGTGGCCTCTGGGCTGCAGTAGCAGTGCAGCGCGCAGAGATAAGGGCTGTACGGAGACAAGCGCACATCCTGTATGAGGTTAGGGCCCCACCAGCGCAGCACTCCGCTGCAATGTATATTTGTGTGTGTACAAGTGTGTATGTGTGTGTGTGACCGCAGGCTCCTTCCCGTCTCCACGCCAATGAGGACAGAGCCTGCGGTTGCCAGGCGCAGGTGTGTGTGTGTATGTGCGGCGAGAAAGACAGACCTGAGAAACTCCGCCGTGTTCTGATCTCATGGTCGTTTTGATAAGTCTCTAAGCAAACAAGGTCAGGAGGGGTGAGGCGGCCCTACCGTTATGACGGCGGTCTACAGATGTCGTGATCTCACTGTACTCTTTCAACTCCCCTCACTTGAGGCTCGTCTGCGGTTTTGAGATGACACTGTTCAATACAAAGGTTTCTGTCTCTATTTCATTGTCAAATATCGTCACTGATCTTTTTGTGCCACTTGGCACTTTAGGAGGGGGAGGACGCCTGTGAAACTTGTTGGTGGCCCAGGATTGAAATTCAAATCAGAGTCGCAAACCCATTTGTCAAAGGCAACGTGTGCATGAGCTGAACTTTGACAGGCAAAAACCAAGTTTGCTCACACTTTCTTCACACATCTGGGACTGCAATGCCCTCTCATGGCTGCACGAGCACACACCCAGAGAGCAGTTTAAATGGAGAGGGGGGAAAAAAGTGAAAGCAAGCCTCCCGCAATGTGAGCGAGATATTGTGTCGAACGAGGGTGGACGTGTTCGGGGAGCGGGGGAGTTCACATGTTGTCAGTATGGAAAGGATTTCGAGCCTCCCGCTCTGTACTGTAAATTGCTCTGCTCTTCATCCAAGCCGTGCTGCGAGCAAGGGGCGGCTAATGCGTGCATCATCGCCGCCGTTGACGTTCGCACGTGTGTGTGTGTGTATTTAAAGGAAACCTGTGTTTACCAGCTTTGTGTGAACTTATGAATTTATGTATGTGCACATGTGATAACAAATTTTCCAATATTCCTAAAAGCTGTGATATTGCTCGAAACTACTGAAGACTCGCGCGGCACGCTCGCACGCACACGTGCGCGGCACGCTCGCGCTCACACCGGATATCATCTGCAGGCCATCTCACAGGCCATCCCATCAAAGGAGCCACTATTTCTCCCGGTCCCTGTCTGGCTTTTTCTCTCTAAATCTGACACTGCTCTCATAATAAGCAGCCTTGCATATCAGCTCCTTGGAAAGAGATGCAACTGCTCAACTGAAGGGAAGAAGGCAGGAGAGGAGGAAAAGAGGGGGTAGGGAAAGGAAGGAGGGAGAGATGGGGAGGGGATAGAAATCGCGAAGACTTCTGTCACTTCATGAAAAATAGCTTCCCCTTTGGACGGAACTTCACAGGCCACAATCAAGCGGTGCCAAGACGCTGCAATCGTGGCAAATCAAGTCAGCATCTATTAATAATATTTCTGGGGCTGCTGCGGTGAGTGCGCGGCGTGTCCTCCCGCTGTCACAGCCCCGTGATGGAGCGCTGCCTTTATCTCAGCCCTGGCACGCTTCTGTCACCGTGATAAACAATTCACACACAAATATGAATAAGGATCCTCCCAGTAGGCCCCATACACACCCTGCCTTTTTCCCCTCATTTTCTAGATGGGGGGAATTGTAATCTTCGGGCTTGGTCTTCCTCTCTTTTTCCTCCCCTTTCACACTCTCTCCATCGCTCTCTCTTCCTCTCCATCTATCTCCCTTCTTCCCACCCTCCCCTTCGCCCCTCTCCTTTCTCTTTCTTTTCAATCTGTCTTTCAAAGATATGTAAATGACCTCGAGATGGGACCCCAGTGCGTAGGTGGTGTAGCGTGAATGTCAAAGCCTGGGCCTGTGAACCCTGCACGCAGACGGGCACGTACACGTGCACACACCTGCACTGTACTCATGCATGTTCATTCACAATCATAAGTTAGAGCTGGCTGTGTGAACAGACACTCACACACACACACACACTCACACACACACATATCTGAAGGAGAGCAGTTTTCTGATTTTGTTATTCACTGTCACATTCCAGTCACAGTCCAGTTGTGTCACAACCATTGTGAAGATACCAATTATATTTTCTTGAAATTAGTGAGTGAAAGAGTGATAATTAATGGATGAGCCTTTGTGTTTCGTTTCACTGCCTCCCAGCTGTGCCGACTGTCATCTCGAGCGCCACCTTTAATGCTTTATTCGTCTGAGATCGTTCCTTCTTTAAAACGTGTTTTTAAAAAACCGGTGCACAATATCACGTGTCCAAGGGAGATCAGAGCAATAGAGTGCTTACAAGAGAGTACACTCAAAGAGTACACGTTACAGTAAGTTACCTTTAATTCCCTCTGCTGCCACCGATGCATTCAACACATCACAGTCTCAAAGCAGCAAAGGGAAATCTGGTGGAACAAACAAGCCATGTAAGGTTGGTTAGTGACACTAATGTGATATGTAAAGGTAAGCTGTATTTCACACTTATTTTAATGAAATAAAATTTTAGTGAAATAATGCTTGTAATTGACAGCTCCTATATGGGCAAGAAAGTCGAGGTGTTAAAGTAAAATGAGCAGCAGATATCATACCTGACAGAGTAAAAGCGTTTAAGCAGGAATTTTTAAAAAAGGAAAAGAGTAAACAAATGATTTGATTTCATTCTAAAACAAAGAAAACAACTACTGATTTAAAATAGCTGAGAGTTGCCGCAGACCTGTAGTCAGTGCTTATAACGGTTCCACGTGTCCTTTTCCTTTTCTGTAAACTCACCGTGCAAAACAAAACAGGGCTAATTTAAGGATTTGCCAAACCAATACTCTAAAATCTCATTGCTGCTCCATGAATCCATAACTAAGTCTCATTTGTGGTGTAAATCTTACAGAAATGAAAATGGACTCCAGTTTTAGCTGCTTTGCGGTCTAATTCTCATGTCAACTTAAGCCATTTTTAATGAATAACCTGGTGTAGAATGTAACTAAGTACAATTACTCACGCAGTCCGTTTGCATATCATGTTGAGGTGCTTTGGCTGTATGCTATTTCATGCTTGACAACATATATCAGAGGCAAACAATGGATATTTGTATTATTTCTTTGCAATTTTACACACAAATTAATCATTAATAGCATCATACACTCACCTCATCAACAATTTATTAATCCAAATATCCAATCAGCTGATTATGTGGTAGAAACTCAGTGCGTTTAGGCATGTAGACACGGTCAAGACAAAATGCTGAACTTGTCGAGCAGCAGAATGAGAAGAAAGGTGATTTAAGTGGCTTTGAATGTGCCACAGTAGCTGGAGCCAGACAGGCTGGTCTGAGCATTTCAAAACAGCTGATATGTTCGTTTTTGCAGAGAATATTCAGAAAAAGAGGAGAAAACCCAGTGAAAATGCCTTGTTGGTGCCAGAGGTCAAAGGTGAATGGCCTGACTGCTGCAAGCTGATAGGAAGGCGACAGGAACTCAAAGAACCACTCATTACATACACGGTGTGCAGAAGAGCATCTCTGAATATACAACACAAAGCAGTCCCTGGCTGATCAGTCTCAATTTCTGTGAACGCATGGATCCATCCTAATTTTAATCAGCAGTTCAGGGTGTTGGTAATAGTGTGGGGGTATTTTCTTGGTACAGTTTAGGCTCATTAGTACTAAATGAGCATTATTTAAACTCCACAGCTTACCATGTTCATCCTTTGATGACCCCAGATCATCAGTGTATCAGTCAAATCAGTGATCACAAATCAAATTTTTTTGAGTTCACTGCACTCAAATGGCCTCGATATTTACCAGATTTTAATCCAGTGAAGCACCTTTGGGATGTGATGGAGCTGGAGATGGACCAAAATCTCTGAGGAATGTTTTAAGCACCTTGTTGATTCTAATGCCATGAAGATTTAGGGCAGATCTGAAGGAAGAATGGGGCCAGGTAAAGGTAAATGTAACTAAAGAGGGGGATGGTTTAAATATTAAACTATCCACAATCTACGGTTCTACAGCTAGATAGAGTTTTTAAATACTGTGCTCTTCTTCATTGGTGTGCAGCGACACAGTTCATACCTGGTCTGTTTGGTGTCTAATTGTCAGTGGCTGCTCCCCGCCAAGCCCGGTCCCTCCATGTCCGTGATGTAATTGCGTATTTCCGCAGTGAAACATCCAAAGAGGCCTAAATGAGATTTCACTCAGCAGGACGGAGCCTGCGGTGGGGTGCTGATGATGAATGTATTGTAAGATTGATTAGCGCCAGTAAGAAGTGTGGCGGATATGGCCACCAGAGGTGTGCGTGCGCGTTTGTGTGTAGTCTGGGTATCACTCATGTTGTGGGGACTCGAATCAGTTTACACAGTCGCATTATGGGAATGTCTCTTTCCAGTGGAGGACAAAAAAAAGAGGTTATGATAAAGGTTAGCGGTAGGTGAGCAGTTACGACTAAGGTTGCAGGAAATTAATGTATATGGGTGAAAGGTCTTTTGAAGTCATGAATATACCGTGACGTGTGTGTGTGTGTGTGTTTGTGTGCATGAGGGGAAAAAAAGGTTAGTGTGGAAGTGAATAGGTGTGTGCGACGTGTCGCTGTGCTCATTTGTGCATGTGTGTTTGGAATGGCTGCGGAGAGTTTCATTTAGGTGAGAGATGAGAGATGGTGGAATCAAAAAAACTGAGGAAAGGGGAAAAACAGACAAGCTTCATAAACTCATTAGTGGAGGCAATCAAACAGTGAACGCAAAACAATCCAAACAAGTGACTTTATTTAGCATTCATTCTTAAATAAAACATATCTGAGTGGCCCGAGATGCCTTTACAGTTTTCAAGTTTTCAATAATTGGGTATCACCTGTCATGTTCTATATAATGCCTGAGTGATGCGTCTTATTCTGCAGTGTTTCAAAGAAGAGAGCGAACCCCGTGCAGGGAAAACTTGAGAAATTATTACAAGACCGTGTTCGCTTTGTCAGAGCTGATCAGGGTTTTGGCACTAAATACGAGACTAAATGATTTTTATGAGGAAGTGTGTTTTTACAACGTATTCGCCAAACTCGCGCAAACACACAATGCGAGTAGGGCATCTGTTGTATGTTGAATAATTAAGTTCAATTTTTCAGCGTCAGAAATCGTTAAAAACAATCTCTTTCCTCTCCTTTGATTGTCATTTTTAAAAGTTGCCCGTGACAGATCAAACTTGGTCTTTGTTTAAAAAGAAAGCCGTTATGCAGCCACAGCGAGATCGCTCCGAGCATGTTTACACCTGTTTTTGTGCAGCCGCACTAATCGCGAGCATGCTTTTTTTTTTTTAATTATTTACAAAAAAGCCTTCATATCTCTAAGATTCCACATTCTGGTGCAAATACATGTTTTCCACAATTATTTTTGGCGACTTAAAGGTCAAATGAGATAAAGATGACTTCTCATGTGGTGGATGTGCCGTTTAGCATCGACAGAAAAGGTTGTGGTTTTGTTTCTTTTTCTGTTTTAGCACTTATACAGTCAGTTGGAACAAACCACAATGATGAAATAATGACAAGAACTGAAACGCTAGCAAAATGATCTATTTACCAGAAAAAAAACCTCTTATTTGAAGCGTTACCTCTCGGGTATTTGTAGTAATCAAGAGGTCTGACAGTAGTTAAAGAGTCCCAGCAGTAACAGAGGTTATACTAATGGTGGAGTAACTTATTAACTAAAGTTAATAATGTAGAAGGACAACGTCTCCAATTTGCCAAGAAGAAAATAGAGGAGCCAAACTGGAATCCATGTCAGCTACATGAAATCAAATATGCCAGTAACACATGACGAATATTGAATATCAGCATCAAAGACTGGCATTTGTAGACAAACCTTTAATAGTCAATTAAAAAAAAGAGGCTTCACAAGTCTGTCAGATATAACAGAAACATGCACGCTGTACAAACATGTTTACATTTACTTTGATTACATTTGATCGTCATTCTGTTTGGCACTGCCAGTTTAGTGCAGACGGTGAAAAGGCTGTGTGCTGGATTCAGCCCACTGTGGTTTGAAACTGCAGTGCACCTCTTTCCACAGAGCCAAAACACCTGCACCTACACCGGCACTCGTGATCTCAGCTGCAAGATACATGCAACTAATACCGGTAGACATTTCTTTCATACGCTCGGATGTTGACATTCTGCCGAAAATCTGTACGTTTTGCAGAGTTTCGGGCCATTGTCGCCTGCACAAACCTGACAAACACGGTTACGTGTTCCCGCAAGCAAGCAAACGAGCCCTCAGATTCCATTTAAGGCTGGCTGTGCCACTGTAGGACACGAGGCCTCTGGGTTTGGCACGGGATCACTGTACCTCCTTCGTAAGAGGGAAATGTCTGTGCAACCCTTTCTGCTGGAACCTAGCCACCGCACAGAGAGCCAAGAACGCTGCACGGACAATTCCCTCCACTCCGTTTTTAATGGTGGTACACAGAGGCAATAATCATAAAAAGCCAGGGTCTCTTTCTGAATGGTTACTGACATTCGTCTTCTACAGTAACCACAGCCCCAACGCTGGGCAATTTCCCCTCAACATGCAAAACTGTGGGGACAAAATGTGGGACCTGCCATTCTCCATGCATATTAAAGACACTTGTCATCAAGACGTCACCCAGGAGCTATGAGAACAAGAGGTACAGTTCCTCCGAGACAGACTCACTCACCATCAAAACCATGAAATTAGACCCGGGAAAATATCCTTGTGATGGGAAAAATGCTACACTTTAGTGCATTTTGCATATAAAAAAAAAAAACTGAAACGGATGCATGTAAATTGCCCGTGCCACAAAGACAAATTGGTAATTCAGGTTTGGAATGAAAATGACACTAAAGTGCAAAAAGGAAATGGTGCAGCGTGAAAGGAATAAGGGTTGTTAAAATGTCACATTTGAGATTCTGTGCCTTTAGGAATCGAGATGTATTGTTAGAGGAAATGTGATAAACACGAGCCAAATGTACGGGTAGCAAATAGAGCTCCGTGTATACCACGTTGTCTTAGTCAACGTGCTCAGAACGACGCCCACAGAACAGAAGCAAACTGATGAATGCACAATTTGTGGTTATATACTTCCTTGCACCTTTCTCTTAGGAACTCATGCATTTTCTCTATAATGACAAAAAAAAGCAACATGTACGCACATAATGACATTCAGAGCATAAATGAAAGCCCCGTGTTGAGTTGTTCAGAGAGCTGACAAATTAGAGAAATACAACACGTGCTCGTGCACTTCCATCGAGAGCAGCTGCACAGACATGTTGATCTACGGCCCAAATAGATTTATATTTTTTTACTTGTTCAGTCCATTTTCAACACTGCAGATGATGTTTCAGCTGCTCAACACTCACTTGAAACAGTGTTGCTGGAGATTTTACTCGTGTGTTTGTTGTGTGTATACCGTAAGGACTGCAGATTAGTCCCCCCCACACTCCCTGATATGGGTGCTGGTGACACAATCCCCCCCTCAGTTTGTCCCTGTACTCCTCAGGGCCCAAGACCAGTGCCCTCCAAGATGACAAATGGCCTTAATGAAATTGGACAACTCAGCATACATGCATAAGAGGATGTTAAATATTGATAGTGAAGATCAACGTAGCGGTGCATATTCCACTCTTTAATATTTTAAGTGTCAGACAGACCTATTGTCTATCTATTGGGGAGGGGAGGGTAAATCACTGTCTGCGTCCCCCAGGTCTCTTTGAGAGACACATGGGATGGCCGGGGTAGCATTTACGCGGTTACGGATGAGAGCAGCCAGGTCTGCGTTCTTTGCATATATGCTCGACAAAAGTGAGTCAAGGCCGAGCATCTCTTTCATAAATTTTCATTCCGATGTAGCAGGTTTATGCGATTGCGCGTGCAAGCAGGCAAATGAAAACCATATATTTATTTAGAGTTTAAACTGCCACACTCAAAGGCGCCGTTCTGATTCTGATTCAATTTAAGTCCGATTGTGATCGGCTGAGGAGATGACTCTTCAGATTACGCATTAATCCGCGCCCCCGCAATTTCCCTCGTATCCCCTAACTTGTAACGTATTAATCGTTTTACATTTCTCGAGTTATGAAACAACGTGTAATATCAAACTGTGTGCGCGCATGCCAGCACTTGGGCGTACAGTGCACTTATCACAGTGGCGGCGCTGCACCTTGAGGGCGTGTCGTTGCGTGGCACAGTAGCAAAGGCAAAGATCACATGAATAACCATTATTCAAATCGATTCAAATTAGGGGAGCACTCAAAGTAATCGGCTAATATCCTACCAAAAAAAAAAAAAAAATCAATTCCACTCCCATTTGGACACAATTGAATGCGTCTGAAGAGGGCAATTATTAAACACACAGATCAGATCCATAATTGGCGGGGGAGGGGGATATATTGTCATGGGGGCTAATGCACTTCCACTGAGCCAAGAGTCACAGAAGACACTTAGTGCAAGCTAGGCTGGGTGGCAGGGGTAGCTGGAGCTGGCAGCAGATAGGCTGAGGAACTGCCAGGAGTTTAGGAGGGGCCGCGAAGGTTGGAGTTGGTGGAGGTGGCGGTGCGGGGGGCACCTGAGGACTATGCCTAGTGCAGCCCATTCCCCTGCAACCTTCCCCTTAGCTCTCCTACCCCGCCCCGACGCCCTCCACCCCCACCCATCTTCTTCTACATCCCCTGGAGGCTTGCTTCAGAACGGGTCCCTGACACACCAGAGGGATGACCCTGGGAATCTCATTATGCATACAACCAAAGTGTGCCCCCCCCTCACCACCAACGACAGAACCACTGCCGCCGCCACCCTCAACCCTACTGCCAGCCACCCCCCACTAATGCATTTGCATACAGAAGACAGACCAAATAAGGTAATAAATCAGCGGCCTATATTCAAATGGTTTGCAGGGGAGATTGAAACCCCTGCATACGCTACCTCGAGTAAATTCACCCACATGCTGTGGAGCTAGATACCCATTCTCATCAGCGGACACAGGCACTGCGTCCACCGGACACGAGATATAAATATATATGCTGCATCGTTGCATTGCCGAGGGACGAACTACCTCAATATATCAATATACATATGCTTATATCTCATATGCCTTAGGCAAACTAACTGCCTCGGTTATAAGGCTGGGCTTTCATGGCACCCGAAGGTCACAGCTCATACTGAGAGAGGGGGTACAATTTAAATATTGCACTTAATGTAGGTCTTTGGACACCACCTCTGCCAATTCACTTTGCCTCATCAATAATGGAATTGCCATGAACATGGAAATCAGAGTAATTTCCTTTTAGGTGGGATTACAGAGGGTTTCAATTTTCTTACACCAGGCCAACGTGTAATCGAGCCCCGCTTTTTGTGCGGGGCAACAAAAGTGATACTTTACTTTAAACGAATGTGAGTCGCATGCGACGCGAAGGAAGTGTGTAACCGCGTTGCACATGCTTGATATGGTTGATTATAACAGTCTGAGAATAAATAAATAGGAATGTCGGGCTGTTGTGCATGCTTGAATAGGACACAGTGAGATGGAATAATAAAATCAAATCCTAAACGGAGTAAGAAACATTTTCTGCGTGTGTGTCTGTGTGTGTGCACATGTGCTGACTGGCACAATAAAGCGGACCCACTATGATTGCATTATGATCTGGTGGAAAATGAATTCTGCTTAACAAGGCCCCCCACCACCACCACCACCACCAACACCGCCCTACCCTGCACACTGCCAGCCCCACCTACACGCACTTACTGCCATTCCATTATTTTCAATGAAAATGTGGTGAAAAAAAGATGCATTTTAAGATACATGCAAATAGCTATCCATCAATCAATTTGTTGGTCCCAAAACTACCATCAAAGGGGCAGAGGCTGTGAAGTATGCAATTCCCCATCAACAAATGGAGGATTGAAACTGAATCCTTCAAGCTTAATTAATGGGAAGTCTGCCACTATTACTTGGTTTGTTTAACGCGCCTCACACAGAGGGCAAGTTGTCCTTTTTTTGAATCACTGCACCGAATTCCACTTGTTCAACATCACTGAACTGCTTTTCATGCAAAAAAACAATCCATCTCATTTTTAATCCTTTCCTCTCATGGGTCGACATGTCATTATTTTGATCCCCACATACAATGGATTCACACATTCATATTGCATCACTTGGAGAGTGTGTGGCAGTAATTATCACGAGGCAGAGATTTCTATTTGTAGAATAACTACCTGCAATTAGGCAGAGGCATTGAGGCAGTAATTTCTGTCTCATCCCAAAGTTCAGCCCAACACCAAATACCTCTCTACTCCAGATAGCCAATTACATCTCGGTAAACAGTCACTGGAAATCCTATTTTTACCGAAGCATCATTGCAAATCTATAATAAAAACTAATAAGAAAAAACACAGTTTGTTCAAAAATGTCAAGCTTGAACTTTCTGTAGGGAACTAAAATGGAAATGAGTCAATGTAAATAATGGTTTAATAAAATCCCCTCCAGTGTAAATCCAATGTGAAATTCGCCAAAATATGGGAAACTTTTCGCCCTCTTGAGCTAATAACTGGCGACAGGAAGAGGGCTTAAACAAAAGATCAGTCAAGCGTTCATCTGAATATTCAAATCCTTTTTAATAAAACTCGACTTGATTCATTTCCCATAGATTTGCCAAAAACACTCATTTGGAATTGGAGAGAACATCATTTAAATTTCTTGCAGGGGAAAAAGACAGACAAAGAAGGAGACACTGGTATGCACCTGTTTAAGGTTATTGTACCAAAGTATGAACTTTAGCAGATGTCAAAATCGTAAACGCAACACTCCTGCCTGCACAAAAACAACTCAAAACCGCTTTCACGTGTTCGTGGACATTACACGGCGGAGGTGCATGTGAGGACGCAATTATCCTCGCGGCTGGATCGGACATTAAATGATCTTTAACCCGCCGGCACGCCACGGCACAAAATCTGTGCGGTTTCTGATTGCGCCGTTGTAAGAGTAGCACGGGTAATTTGCAGCGAGTGATTGGCCGTCATGTGTCCTGCATGCTCAACGCAGGTGGATTATTTCCAGGCGTTACCGACGCCAGCTATCTCCCATTAACTGTGGTGTGTGTGAGAGAGAGAGCAACTGCTCTGTGCCAGCAAATGCCGCGACCCGATCCCACCGCGGTTTTCCGGACTTCACATGTGGAAACAGATTAAGTGTGCAGAAGAGTTTGTCGAACCATTGTTTGCCGATAGACTTGTTGTCATCGATCCACTTTGTAGTTTGATATGGATTAGGGGTAGGAAAAGAACCTCTCCCATAACGCAACACGATATTGTTATTTTAAAAGACTCCCTCCATGTTTTTTTCTGGTTCCTTCAGAACCAGAGAGAAGCTGGCAAGTAAGAGCACATGTGCTTGTATTTCTTGAAAGAAGGCTACTGCTACTTGGACTACCTTGCTAGATGGCTAATTTGCTAGCATGTACTACTTGTTTACTATTATCGGCTGCACGCTATTATGCTAATGCTGCTCGTGATGGGAAAACTCGGGTCTCTCATTCAGTCATCAGCGAGAGGTTTCTCTGAATTTCTTGAACACCCACTCTCTTGTCATATAGCCCACTCCTTTAGCTCCTTAAACTATCGTTAAAACCTTTCCGTAGGTGTACAATTTCTGTTTCGGTTAGTTTCCAGTCATTTGGCATTCAGCGCCCCTTTCAATACCTTACTGGCTCTGACTGGCCACGGCTGACGACAGTGGCAGGTTTCAAGTTGCATGTCTGACAATCGGATGAAAGAAAGGTATGAACCAGCGCGGGGAGAAAAGTGGTTCCTGTAAACAGGAATTTGCGAATGTCACACCTCTAAATGTTATCCTACAGATGACACAGGCGCGACGCCCAGCTGGCAAAGACACTAAAACTAGCTCGCTAACACCTTCAGCTATCCTCATCTCTCACATTATTCTTGCCTGGCATGTCATAGCAGCCGCTTAAGAACCTCCCAACATGCAGGTTTTGCACACAAACTTCCTGGTTCAACCCGAACCTACTGTACTCGACGTAAGTTGTGCACACAAACACACACACTCTTCCTGAGAGACATCTCGGGTTTGCTCACATTCGCTTGGTGGTTCAGACTTCTGATAGCTCGTGTCATGCCCGCCCCCCCACCTTGCAGGATCATTGCAGCGCTCCCTGGTACAATGTTATCAAAAGAGATAGAAACAATGACATGAGTGGTGTTACACCACAATTATAGTTTCATGTCTACGGTTCAAAATCAAATGGTGCACTTCCGCAGCACTGCGGCTAAACTGCACACCGGGAATTTCTCCTCCTCTTTGGTGTGAACAGGCCTCCCTTTTTGACTCCCCTGTTCTCAGGGCCTCAGCACTCATAAACAAAGTGATTTATTCAAACTTTCCATATCAGAATTCTGCTATCTAATTACTTCAGGGGGGGCAGCATATTCCACTTGCCTATGAGTTATGGAGAACCTTCTTTATGAGTGAAGTTGATGGAGGATCAGGCGAAGAGCTCATCATAAATCCTCAATAATGCAAACGTTTGAGGAATATCTCAAAATAAAAATGCAAATGTGATTAAGAATGGGTTAGCCTGTGCTGATATGGCAGCTTGTATCATCTAAAGAGATGCAGAGCACCTACGGGGGGGAAGAAAAGTGCCACATACTAAGGAGGCACTCAAATAAATAAATAACATTGACTAGCATAGATGCTGTATGGTAATATCAGCTTTACAGCATGCGAAAATGCACACGTGCCCTAGACATGTAGACACACACATACAAATGCAACACACTTGCGCGTAGTCAGTACGCTTACGAAAATGAAAGTGTGCCCAACATTTTAATCTCACACCTACGTGGCCCTAACGAGGAGGCATAAACTTTTAGGAGGCAGGATGAAGTGGAGGCTTGCAGATGCAAATGGAGCACGTGGAAAATGGCGGAGGTACAATGCAGAAGCTTGTTAGTGACTGAGAGGCGAACAGTGAGGACGATCGCGACAACTCGTCACTCGCCTTTTATCTCTCGTCACCGGCAGATGAAAAATCACTGTGAATCCGCCACATCCGTCTGCATTAACATAACAAAGCCTCCGAGGGTGGGGTGTGGGGGGCGAGAGAGAGAGGTAGAAAGAGAAAGACAGAAAGAGAAAGGCCACAGTAACTGTCCTTCTTAAATCAACCCAAAGTCCAACCCCCGATGTGCAGAATTGACAAATTCACCAGGCTTTTTCTTTTTTTAGCTATTATTATTTATTCTCTTTTTCCTTTTAGCTTCTTTCTTTCTTTCTCTGTGCTACTCTTTCACACACATACATTCACACAGGATACAGACAGTGAGAACAGATGTCGAGCAGCCACCTAAAGAAGATCCTCCCCAATCTTAGCATCATCTCACCACTCAGCCACGTCTTGTCAGCACAATAGACAGGACAGAATTACAGATGGATCTCTCTCTTTCTTTCTTTAAAAAAAAAGGCACAATAAAGAGGGACTCATCACCTTTCTCTTTTTTCTGTCTTGCCTTTTCTCTCCATTGCCACCTCTCTCCCCATCCCTCCATACAAAGCTCACCGGATGGAAAAAAGAGAGGGAGGGAGAGAGAAAGAGGAATGGGAAGGGGGGCTGAAAGACATTATGCATATGAAAATGTCCTGAAAGAGGTGTGATTTATGTATGCATTAGATGCAGATTCCATTACGGGCCAGTGGCTCAAGTGAGATCTTTCCAGGAACACAGAGGCGACCTGATCAGACTCAGTCTCATTACTGGCCATATGGGCAACAGGGAAACTACTGACGGAGGAGAGAAAAAAAAGAGAGAGGAGGCATATTTACAACCTGAACACACACACCTCACCCACAGGGAGAGAGTAAATTGCAATCTGCCCTCCAAGACCGCGGCGGATCACAGACAGGCGTTCGCCTGAAAGACGAGTGGGAGAGAAAGAGAGGAGCAGGGAGAAAAAGATGGCAAGAAAAGTGTGAATATGTGCCCGTGGATAACTGTGGTCAACTGTGCACATTGTTGGGCTGTGTTTGGATCCCGGTTTACCACGCAGATGCATCATTTTCAGCCAAAAAGGGCCTCACAGCACTAAAGTATGTGTTGCAATCCATATGCATTCTTAAAAAAAAGTTTAAAAAATATATATATATATATGCATATATATATTTATATTTATATATATGCAAGTGCACGCCTGTAGGAAGCCGACTGGTGGAGAAGGAGGAGGCTTGTTTGGCTTGATAATCACGTGCCTGCTCGAGATAAGGAAAAAGTGTTTTGTGAAAAGAAAACATGGGCGGCAGTCCTCCATCCCGGCTGACCCCGGCGCTGTAGCCCTTGTGATTGGGGTCAGCCTGGAGATTCCTCTCTGGCCAGCTAATGTGATTGCATCGGAGCAATCCCCTTAAACGCCATCAGCTCTGATCTGCATAGTAATTGGCTCAACTCTCCTTGGACGTGACCTTGGGGAGGGGCGCTGTCACTCCTGCCGCTCTCTCCTGTACTGGCAATCATACACACATATACAAACTCGCACACGCACACGCAGTGGCAACATGGCCACGCATGCATGCACAGACAAGGTGAGGAGCGCAGGTTTGGAAACCGACTGCAAACTGACGGAGAAATTCAGGTGACAGGTGTTAATAAACTACGAGGAAATGGGCGATATCAACACGTATTATAAGATAATGACAAACTAAGTGTCGCGCATTGACACAGGTGTCTGTCACTGTGTCGGTGGAGCATCCTAAGTGAGTTAGCAGGGGTTGCAGACCAAAGTCATCCGCTCTGGAAACCCACGACAGAGTGTGGCAAATGGCGCCCAAAGTGCCCCTCAAAGCTTCTTTAAGTATAAATGAGCCTGTTGCTGTGATTAGCAGTAATTCATAAAGGAACAGGCGGGGGTTAAGTCATCCTGCTGCAATTCTATTTTTCAAACACCCCGTAACCTTCTCTCTTTTTGTCCTTCTTGCATCAGCACTATTTGTTGAAGATCTTAACGAAAGACAAAGAAGCAAATGTATATTTTATGAATGTATGCCTCTGGTTTATCTTCCTTTGTGGAGCTTGTGTATACAACCGAAACCAGCTCTCGCAGAGAAAAGCGCCTTTTCTTCTCCTGTCCCCCGATGTCAACGACAAGGTAAGTTGTGGCTTTGGCTGGCTTTTTGATATGCATTTCAAACGGGGGAAAAAACTTCACAACCATAGAGGCTAATTTGCAATGGAGATTTTTTTTTTCATTTTTTTTATTATTATTATCGTTCTCTCTGCTTCGGAAAGCAAAACAGTCAAGGGTGTCAAGCGAGTGACAAGTTTGTTTTCCTGTAATGATTTCCGCAAACTTGAGGTCTGTTCTGTTTTGTTCCTTAGACAGTTTGACCTAGTTGGAGTGCAGGCACGTCCCCTCTCTCTTTCCCTCACTCATGCATTGTTAAAGCCGTGGGCCCATATTAGGTACTCCCAAGTCATCACATGTCAGAAGGAGCTAATATAAACTGTGTATGTGTCTGTGTGCAACTGGAAATGCGAGGTTTTATTTGCATTAAGAAGGAGAAAAAAAAGCACCTTCTTTTTTTTTTAACTAAGTTTGAGCCAAAGAAAAAACTCATCAAGGATCAAGACAATTTTATGAAATGACTTTAAAGCGGCTGAAGCAGGCTGTCACCGCTGTGCAGCACAACACGAGTAGAGTGACAATCCCTCAGCTGCGAGTTTGACATTAAACCGGCATCTATCCTTACTCCCCAAGTAACCCCTCTGCATGGCCGCAGCAGCATTGCAATATTCATTTGAAACATCAGCACTGAAACAGGCCCGATATCTGCGAGAAAAACTTTCTGAGGCATCCTCAAATGGCTGAGGGGGAAGACTGGGGGCCCAGAGGATTCGACTGGAGCACACCCAGCAATACTCAAGGAAAAAAAAAAGGAAAAAAAGAAGTGCTTTGTTAGAAGAACGAGAGGCATCCCTTGGGCTGTCTCTTTGAATAAGCCGGGAGTAAAGCATCCACCAGCACCACCGAGCCCGCACACCCTCCACTTCTCCTCTCACTCACTCACTCTTGCTCTGTACCCACCATCTCCTTTCTCCCCCCTGCTACCCCCGTTCCCCACCACGCTTCCCCCGCCCCCCCCCTCCCCTTCTGTCTTCAGAGCGACAGAGGTATAATTGTGCCACAGGGTTTTAGGTGGTGTGACATATCTGTCACCTGGAGACGTGCCGTATCGTGCTCTCCGGAGAAGCCTCACCTTCCTGTTGGGTGTCGTGGGGGTAGACGGAGAGAGAGCGGAGCGAGGGAGAGAGATGCTGGCTGGCTGGGGTTGTTTGTTGACTTTTGTCACTGTATTGATGCTTCGTAAACTTTCCGCCACCCCAAAGTTTTGTTGCCATGCTCCGGTACACGAGGCGGACACATGTGTGCTCAATGGCTCGGGCTCTTCTGTGAGTGTCATTAAATCTAATATAAAGCCTCTGAGAGCAAACAATGTCAGCGTGCTTTCATAAAAAAATCAGAGGAGCACCAGGTATCCTTGCAAAGGCACGTCACGCTTCTCGGCACATGCTTGACAATAAGGCTCTTGTTGTTGTCCCTCCTAAGAGGACAGCCCGACTCTAAATGAAAAGCCCCCGTTTTTTACATAAATTATGAAATGTATGCGGTCCTGAGCTGTCTCTCTCAAATAGGCCTCCATTTCCTTTCTTTCGCCCTCTCACTTCACAGCCAAATCAAGAATTCTGTTGGCAGTGAAATATATTGAATTTGACAACTCCAAGAAAGACTTTCTGGAGGATAGCGTTTTATTTTGGGTGACCTAATTGTACGCTCCCCATGGCTGCTCCTTGTGCGGTATCTCACTCACTCCTGAAACAGCTTCATTTCTACATTCAAATTATTCATCATCGCCTGGATTTATTTCCTCCTTTCTTCACTTTTCATACCTTTGGTGTTCTCTGCGGGGATTTGAGATGAGGAGGGAGAAAAAAAAGTGCTTCTTTGTTTTTTTTGTTTTTTTCCTTTGCCTGTTTTTTTTTTTCTTCATGAGCTATTGTTGAAACACCTTAAGTCTCTTGTGTACGGCGGAAAACTGAAGTGATAGACAGGGCTGCCCTATTTACAGCCAGATTAAAAAGAATCACACAGGAAGACAGTGTTAAATGATGATTGTCTATGACATTTAACAATTGATTAAAGAAAGATAAGTTTTAATAGGTGGTGGTGGTGATGCGGGTGTAGAGGGAAGGAGGGAGGGATTCTTCTCAGCAACAATGTTTCCTGTGCACACCGCACTCTCCTGCTGGTAACAATGAAATGATAAATTTAACATAAAAGATCTAAAGTGTATCAAAAACATAAAAAGTATTGAAGCAAATGAGGTGTTTTAAAAACTTTTTTTTTTGCATATAGTAATCACCCTTTTTTTGACGACTTACTTTTTGGTACACGACACATTTTTGCCTTTAAAAAGCAACCAGATAAAAAAAGAAAGAAAGGAATGACTCAGCAAAGCGTTAAATAAAGCCGTTCCGTTTTTAACACTGACGTCTCCATCTATTATTCTTTTATTAGCTTGTTTTTACCTCTCCATTGTTCTGCCCATTTATTTCCCCAAATTTTCATTTTTGAATTTCTAGGCATTTCCGCTTCATTATGCAAATGAGGGAGGCTGTCATTCAAAGCACCTCGAGGGACCTATTGGTTGATCGACGTCAGGCTCGCAGCAGAAAAGGCTGCCTCCATTAAATTTCTAGACAACTTAGGAAATAAAAATAAATAAAATGCAAAATTAAACATCAAAGAGGAAATACTGGGTATCATATTCATTAAAAAAAACAACTTCTTCAATAAAGAACAGAAATATTTTAAGCCAATTTTGCAAGTCTGCATTTTTTGGTATATTTTTGTGTATTTGTTGACATTTTTAATTTTCTTTAACACATTTATTTATTTATTTGTGATTTTGGCATTTTTGGTCCTCCATAAACATAAAAACAAAAAAACACCCACCTCTACAATGACTTCTCTAACTGATGCAGACTTTAATTTGACTGGTGTTTTATAAAACATGCATTAAGAAAAATAAAATACAATGCATTTATGAGAGCACAATGACCAGACAATGAAACATTTTGGAAGCACTGTGGAAAAGTTGTGTATCTTTCTTATTGTTTTATTTTGCATGAATATTGCCGTCTTCAGCTTGAGAAGTTTGATGTTTATAAAAAAAATAATCTTGTTTCCAACATGCCGAGACTAGCATCACCTCTGTTTGGCTGGACTATTTTTAAACTTCTTTATGCTTCATCTACACCGAACATTTCCACGAATCATAATCTAGTTGAGTGTGTGCATTAGTAATGTCTGTCAGCGTTGTCAAGTTTCGCGTCGTCTGTCTCGCAGCATGTTAATTACATGTATAAAAGAGAGCATTAGAACAAGGACACCTGACACAACCGTAGATAGAAACACTCTGAGAGAAACAGGCAAGCAGGAGAAGCACGCTGACAAGGATGCAGACAGACGGAAAGACAGGGGAGACACATAGGCAGAAAGTCATTGGTGGAGAAGTTACTCAGCTAAGTGAAACTCTACTGTTTTCACAACTGAAAGGACAAAAGTGACAGATAGCGTGGGATCGTCGTGTTTTCAGAAATAGAATGACAAAGAGGCCGTCAGAGGAGGGCTGCCGGCAAATGTCTAGGTCAGTTATTATCAAAGTCTGACTCAGAACTCAAGGTAGAAATTTGAAAGAAAGATATGGGTAATATTTTTAGAAAGTTTTTCCAAGGTACAAGTATGACAAACTCCAAATTCAAAAGAAAAAAGGTCTGCGTGGTATACTGAATAATATACTCCTCACCAGTGTGCAGTGCTCTGACATGAAAAATGTTTGATATATGATGCCCACACAGACGCATGTATAATTCCAGGAGGAAGGAAATATCTTAGAATTGGGTGCGAGAAGGTTTTGGGAACAAAATAAAAGCCAATATTTTCAGTTCGTAACTACAGAGTCATATAGGAGGAAATACCGATTTAAATTAGATTTAAATTACGCTTGTAATGACGTGCCAGCTAAGTGCCTTCCACCCCAAACTAAAAAACAAAGCAGTGGATGTCGAATTTTTATCGAAACAAATGAAGTTTCCTGCTAAGAGTCAACACTGACTAATGCAACTTCATCTGAGAGTTTAATGAGTTGAATTGTATTGTGCTGTAAATAGTCTCTCTCCGTAGGGCACTGCGTTGGCCTGCGGACGGTTCCTGGCATGTCTGTGAAGTGTGGCGGTGCCCTGTGGGGACGGGAACGCGCGCACACACACACACACGCACACCAGCCCCACCAGCATCCCCCCTCGCAACAGCTGCCGTGCTGCAGGAGGCAGCCGTACCCCTCGCTGATCAAATCTTGTCCGTCACATTTCCCCTAATTAACGGGCATCTGCTTCCCCCATTTTCCCTACATGGCTACACCCTTTCCCTCTGTAGTTCCAATCATCTGATCGTTATGACCTTTAACCCCACCGAGCTCGTCTGCCTCGGAGTGTGCCTGCGTCGTTCGCTCGCCTGGCTGCTGGCACAGGCAGCCCTCCTTCCTGCTTACCTGCCTGCCGCACACACCAGCTGGGGAGACGCAAGGGCACGCAAACAAACACAACAATGAGACAGTGTTCATCTGGAAGACAGACATCCCACTTCTGTGTTTTACAGCGGTTGTTGTCCCTGCCAAACATCTGATAGAATTTACTCATTTTCTCAAACAATAACATACAAAACAAAAATGACTGAGACTTACAGAACCAGGACTCCCCTTTATGCTTAGCTTGGGTAGGTTTTTATCTCAGAGAGCTGCGACTCTATCGGCACAGTCAGAACACATACCGAGCGGAAAAAAAGAGAAGAGGGGGAGCAGACAGAAACCGACCCAAAACTTAGCTCATCTTAAAATCCTATTTTCCATTTCTCTCCTTGCTGCTCTCAGAAAAAGCCGCAGCCCTTCCATTTAGTTAAGGAAACTTGCCTATCGCTGCTGTAATGATTTTTATTTCACTAAGAGGAATGAAATAATTAAAAGTGCAGCAAAAAGCCTGGATTAACAAAAGTCATTCAAACAGCAAGCACTGGGAGGAAATCTCTTTTTCTTGGGAGGGTTTACGGTGGGGGGCCAAAGGACGATGATGGTGATGATGAGGATGTGTGTGTGTGTGTGTGCGCGCATTCCGTCATTCACAACACACAGAAGCACCTGAGCAAGCACCAGCTGGCAATGTGAGAGGTGCGCTCTAATTTAAAATGCATCTCATTAGAAGCAACCCATAGCCTGTCACTGTACTCTCTCTATATATAAAGACACAGTGCGAAATTATTAATTTCCTCAAAAAAAAGAAACCGCAAGAAACGACTGTGGAGATGCTCCTCTCAATAAATGTGTTACACGGGGAGGGAACTGCAGTCAGTGAGCAATTTTTTCGCTTTAACCAGTAGGAATTTGCGTCGATCTTTCCCCGTTGAAGTTTGACCTTGAATTATGTTGCATTTCTATTGAGCAGAGATTGTAGGCTTTTGTTTGTTTGTTGCTATTGTTTAAAACCCATTTCCCATTTGCAGGGAGAAATATACTTAAGAGAAGTGTTTATTCATTTGTAGAGATGGCTCCACTGCCAAGGAGAAGAGACTTGATGGAAGCTCAGATTCATTAAAACTTAATTAATATGCATCATTATGTAAATGAGGGTGCAGTTAATGAGTTTTTAAAAGAAGCATTCCTTAATTAGTTCACTTTTAATGGCATCATCATTTATCTTTTTCTTCTTTGAAGCAGAATGATGCACTAGATGCAGGCAGTTCTAAAATGCTAATCTACGTTTTATCATCTTATTTTTCTGATTTCCATGTGATAGCGATGACATCTCGAATCTTGTCACTAATGAGGGACGTTTACGCGTTTTAATGTCAGATATTTCAATTCAAGCCACTGTAAAGAAAAAAAAATTATTAAAAAAAAAAAGCGAGGGGCGATGGGGGGAGGGGCTCCAAACAAACACAGAATGCTTATCGCATATTCAGAGAAAAAAAAGATAATTAAAAATGTATCGACCAGGAGAAGTTAAATCCAGACCCTTAGGGTACTCACGGATGCAGTGATTTTTTTTTTCCATCCCGGTTTTTTTTTTGGGGTGGGGGGGAAGAAAAAAACCCTCAACAGTTCCATTTCCCAGAGAACAACACTGGCAGGGTGTCAGAAGACTTGACAAAACCTGGAGACTTCTGACAGCGTCACACTTCTGGATAATTGGTCTCCGGCACTTCCTGTAAAAGCAGGCAAACTTCCTCTTTTTACAAAGGTCCCGATAAAACTTTCTTCGCAGCGTTGCACCTTAGCCAACACCACATTTTCTGACTCATTGTTATGCATGCCACATCGTAGTTTAAGCCGTAATGTAAACTGAACAGGAAGTGTTTTTCCTTTTTTTTGATGACAGATTTCAGTCAATCGGTTTCTGAGAAAGTGTGAGTACAGACGTGTCAGGTGACGGCTTGTAATCTGAAACTTATCTTTCCTTTGTTTTTCTGTGTGTGTGTGTAAATGAATCCAACACTGTTCCACTTTTTATTTTTTAAGAATAAATAAATAAATAAATAAAATAAGCAGTTACTTCAGGGCTAAGGGTTTTCATGAGGTGTTTTACACTCCCCCCAAAAAAACTGTCGAGTGTATGGGTTCATCCAGCCGGCACATCCCCACCCTTTCCCATCTTCTACTCTGATGAACATTTTGATTGTTCCGCCTGAGAAGGAGAATCAGTTGCATCATTTCTCCTAGGGCTCCGGCACTGGGCGGTACAAGCCTTTTGCATTAACAATAAATTTATCATGCATGAGTGTGGTCCTCTCCTGCGAATTCATAAGTGGATGTGAATAGGATAATGCGGCGCTGGCTTGAAAAGTGGAGGAGGGATGAAGTGACACAAGTGAGCCGCAAAGTCCAAAGTGGACACTAACGTCATAACGAATCTCATGAGGGATGTTTGACAATCTTCAGTTTTATACCCAGCTGCACGAGTTTAACGATAATACAGCGTCCTCATTAGAGGATGTTTGCTGAACTTGTTTAGTTTCCGGTAACAGCGGATTAAATCCCCGTACTTAACTCTTATTGTTATTATTACTATTATTATTAGCATTATTATTATTATCCCTGCTTGTGCTGCTGTTGTTGTTGAATTGCCTTTGTTTTGCTATTATTATCTCTCTGCTTCTTCTAATAGATGAAATGCAGCAGTTTCTCTCATTATTTAGATGTGCATTCCTGTGGAATCAATTCTCATAGACACATATAAATTATTGTTTAACGAGAAGCTGTATCCTATAAATTATTCAAAGCACCTGGGATTACAATACGAGATCAAATGATAGGAAAGAAAGAGCACTCTGCTGGAGGCAGCCCGCACACGAGCCATCACATCCCCAGTTTGATGTTCCACACAATCTGCTTATGCAGGAATAATTGGGGAGTAACAGACACCATGTGTACAGATACACCGGCCCCGCTTTTGTACGCCGTATTTGGAGAGAGGTAATTGGGCCGCTGGACATGGTCAGCAATGTCACCCAGACTCGTGTACGCGTTTGTCCTCTGCGCTTGGCAAAGTTAGCGAGTAAGCCCCAGGATAACAAGAAAAAAAATAATAATCAGCTTGTTTATTCGCTCCGGCGGGAAGCCTTACAAAACTTGCAAAGAAAAGAATGAAAGTTGAGGAGGAGCTACTTGTTTACAGCTATGTCAGTGACATACAGAGGAGCAAACTGTAATATTTTTTCATAGCCACTACACCCCCCACCCGCTCCCCCTTCCAAGATGAGTTTAAACCGCAGGTTTCAGTAGGTAACAATACAGAAACAGTAGAATTTATTGGTGTGTTATGGTGCCCTGATGTGCTGTAAAAAGGACACTCCAGTAGATAAGGAGAAAGCAATTGTGTGGCATGTGACTGATGGAGAAAGGGGGATTTAAATTGAGTTCTCAGTCATAAAATAAATAATGTGCGTGTCACCAAAGTGGGGAGCGGATGGAAGAGATAGAAGAGAAAGATGGCAGCGATGCGCTCTCACAGGAACACGGGGCGTTGTAGGCCGGTAGACGGAGGGCATTGTGGGACTGTTAGAAACATGAGGGATGCAGGTGCACTGAGGGATGAATGTGGTTTTGCTGAGTGTGTGTGGCTTCACTGGGATGAGAGGGGGGCACATAATTGCCCCCACACAGATGGGTGAAGTGTAAAGAGGCAAGAGGCGGGTGTGTGGAAGAAGCGGGGAGCAAGTGTGTGTGCAAGTGTGTGTGCCATGGGTGCACCAACTACCGTATGTGCATGTTTTTTTTTTTGGGCTTTTGCAGTAAACCTCAAGCAAATGACTTAAGAGCGCATCTCATGTGGAATGGAAAAAGAAAATGTCAGAGTGAAATATTAAAACTTCAGCGAGCAGAGGAAGAAGAATTGGATAAAGAGTTTTGTGCATGTGTCCAAAACAAGCACAAGGTATAAAAGATGTGAATTACTCTTTCTACAAAGAGCAGCGAGTTTAACAGGTGCTGCAATACCCACACTGGGGCTACTTTTTCCTCTCCTTATGACTGTGAAACTGAACTTTCAAAAAAAACACAGAACAAAAAAACCCCCAAAAAACAGAAAGTTGAAAACTCAAGGAGGAAGAGGGATTAAGATGAAGGAGGACGGGCCGTGGGGAAGGAGAGAGTAAGAGAAACAAAGATACAAGGAAGGATAGAGGGAGAGAAGTGTGGGAGGGAAACAGGAAGAGGGAGATCACAGCGAGGGAAAAGAAGAAGACCCAAAGATCATAAGAGATGGATATGCATTTGCACACGAGAGAGGGAGAGAGAAAGAGGGGGAGAGGGGAGCAGGAGACCGTAGGGGACTGTCCCCAATTCCTGCACCCCACGCTGAGAGCCTCCTCTCCTCGACCGTGCCACTTCCGATCAGCCACAGTGACGAGCCTCAGCCCCCACGACAGAGCTGCCGAGACTGACGGTGCCGGCTGAAAAGCTGGATCCCCACTGAATACGCTGACGAGAGAGCAAGAAGTTTGGGCTCTCTGTAGACGTGTTCCTCCCTCTCTGATTCATTTCAATTACAAGGGGCTTGTATTCCTGCAGGGCAAGGCCGTGTCGTGTGATCCACTGTAACGCAGCGAGGGCGACACGGAGAAGACACGCTGATGCACCATTATCTGCATATTATATGGAGCCGGGTACATTAGCGGGCTAGAGCATGTGGGGGAAACAGGCAGGAAGTCTTAGCTGAAAGGTGAAAGAAGCTTAAGTGATGATGTAAACATGTAAACAGCAGATATAAAAAAAACCACACACACACACACACAAGACAAATTGGTTTAACGCATCTAGAGCACTACTATAGAAATGCTTCATTTATGGCGGGACTGCAATTGATGCACCTTGTTCTGGACTCAAGTAGTACCCAGCAGCAGCACTTGAAATATATGAAGCCGAATTTAAATATATTTGAGATCCCAAAATGCTTTGATTTATGGACGCAAACACTTGAGGTGTGAATGCTTTGCAAAATGTGCCTCTCATATGAATTGTGCGCTGCTGGTGGAAAACGCACACACACAGCGGGCACGCGTAAAAACTCGCACACACTCACACACTGCAATCCGAGCAAAGCATTGTTTCGCTTCTTTTGTTCGAGTGCAGATTTTTTTTTAAGAAAATAGATTGAGATTTTAGGTCTTCGTGGATCACACATTGTATCGATTAATCTCCAACTCAGACATCCTTTCCAAAGGAGGAAAAAGATATTTAGAGGTTCTTCTACCTGAAGTCATTTACTTCCTATAATCTTTGGCTCAATTTCAGAGAAATGTGGCTGTTTTGTAGTGCGACTTCCTTTTCAGCAAGGCTTCTCTTTGTGCACGCGGCGAATGTGTTTTATTTGTATTTATGCATATGAATAGCATACGCTGAATGCCAATGATTAGATGGCTTAAGTTCCCCTTCAGAGTTCATATCCTCCATAAAACTGTCCAATTATCTGTTCATGAGCTGAGGGCAGGATATGTATGCACGCGTCTGAAAGCATGCCCAACAGTGCCACCTAGCCCTTGAGAGCAGAGGGGGAGCGGTTTTTAATATCTTCCTCTTGTTTCTGCATTTCATTTTTATGATCCATGAGGAAATCGCTGAAGTCACTATTATTGGTGTGTGTGTGTGTGTGTGTTTTCAGACAAATTTTTGTGCCAAATTTTCATCTCTTACACCTGGCAGTTGTTTTGGAAAGTACGCTGCATGCAATTCAAAGTCAATACATTTAAATGTTTCTTTTTTTTAATCATCAGGGGTGATACTAATCATTTTCTTTTCCTTCAAAACAGGAACCAACCCCACTCTATTGTGAAAATTCTAGTGAAATTCCTACACAGTATATAATATTCATACCGTGTCAGTGGTGAAATATAATACCTCACAGTGAGCGAGTGAGTAATTTTTCGCTGTGTGAGTCTGAGTCTGAGCAGGGGAGTTATTCTCTGCCTGATAACTGCCAAAATAACAGCAGATAATTAGGCCCTTTAGAGCGCTGGGTGTCTCTTAACAAAGGCACCTGCGTTTCCTGTGGTGTTTGCCGTGCACCCCGAGTGATTGTCATTTTTAATCTAGCACTCCCGCTGAGACTTCTTCGGGAGCAGTCTAGTCTGTAGGGTGCCAAAGGTACCTGCATGGGAAGCACGTGGGTGTGGGTGTGCGTGCGCACGTGCACGCGAAAGCCAACACACGTAGAAAGAAAAAGGAAAAAAAATAAATAATCATGGATGCCTTTTTAACTCGTGCGCCTGCGTGTTTGCGCGCAGTCGGTTCGACCCTATCGGGTGTTTAAAATCTGGAATTTGTTTCATAACTACGCCGGTAATTGCCTCAAGTTAAAACGGTTGACATTAAAATTGACATCACACTCCGGAGGTTAATGTTATCAGCCAGCCTCCACAAAGCAAATGACTTCCCCGACGTTCAGGTTTGTGTGTTCATAAATGCGGTTTATGCTCGGGACTGGCAACTCCGACAGCAAATGTTTGCAAATGTGAAAGAATGATTTTTTAGTTCATCTGAATGAAATAATTTGTTCTGAACATCCTCCCTCATCTAACTGCTCTGACAAGAAACAGACACCCTCCTCCTCCTCCTCCTCCTCCTCCCGCCTCGTTCTTTTTACTCTCTCCCTCTCTCTCGCTCTCTTCTCCCAATAAAGAAACAAACAGAGAGCCAAATAAACCCGTTGCAGTTCCTCTCCTGTGCAGCCATCCACATCCTGGACTGTGCCAGGTTGGGGAAATCATTGGAATTGTTTACCCCCACCCGCTACTCACCCACCCTCAGACACACACACACACACACGCCTCCCATCTTCATCTCCCTCTCCTCCTTCTTCCCCCCCCCCACCCCCACGCAACCCCTCCTTCTTCTTCTTCTCCTCTACAAAATGAGATGCCCGTGTCTGATCGCCTGAGCCAATTTGCAGACCCATGTGGCACCCTTCCCTTCAGACCTGGGCATTGTGCCTCTCGCTCCCTGGCAAAGAGGCGAGGAATTATTTTTATCCCCCAAACACGTGGATATGCACCGATGATTTCAAATGCCTGCCTCGCACATTGTCAGGGATGATTTTGGCCAGGTGCCAAACCTATTATATTGATCTCTCTTTCTCTGTATTTCAATAGCCGCAGACAATGCAGATTTACTGCAGAACATATTAGGGAAATAAAAATCAGCTACTAAACTCGGTGATACTGACGGCATGCGAGTGAGGGTCGGTGTGTCTATCCGCTTTTCCCTGAATGTTGTTAAACATCCTAATATCCTCAGGTTTAGGTGAACCGTCACGGCAGCCTAGCATCCGGTGATTTCATCAGTTTACCAACCGAATGTCTAATTACATTCTGACATATTCGCGTCTTGTAATTGAGTATCATAACATTTGAGCCATTATTTCTTTCTACCTCATCTTATTGCTTTGGCATCTAGATCTTTTTCCTTGGAGTGCATTGCTGGCAAGTCGGCTCTGGCTTTGGTTGGAAACGATGAGACCTCCGATGTTTGCCGAGGTCCACACGGGAATATTCAAATGTTGAAACTGGCAGAGAACGGGCTGTCAGCTAATGAGCGTGTCTACGAGAAAATGATTTGGTTGTTTCCTGAGAGGGAAATCACAGAGAATGGCTAAATGGGAGCTCTCCGAAGAGACTCGGCAAAGGCACGGTGTATATGGCGACGAGACCGTGTTGGGAGGCCAGCGGATAGGATGAACGCTGTCTCTGTGCGTCTGTGCCAATGTCATTAGTGCTGAGGACTGAGAAAGGCCGCCACGTCCCTTTTGATCGCCATTAGAGCCTGGAGCAAGACAAAGAAGCAAACAAAAGGCCCTGAATAGATTTGGAGTGGAGGTCATGCCAGCCACACAGACACATCAATAGCGGCGCTTCTGGTGTCCCTTAGACCAGCGATTTTCAGCCTGTTGGCACACTGGAAAACAACAACAAAACAAAACATACTGTATCAATCATGCACAGTAAATTGATTAATCATACACAGTTGACCGTTTTATGTAAAACCCTTCTAGCTAATCCCAGAAAATGTGCATACTGAAAACAAACAGCTATCAAACAAAGGTGTTTTATGTGGCTAAACAACGAAGGTCTATGAATTCATTTGATTGCTGTGGAGAAAAAAAAATCATTCGATACTGTTTTTTTCTGTGATCTTAATTTGAGTTAAGGTGCACTGCAGAGGTTTGGCTGGTAGGGGATTTGAGATCAACACCTCTGTGTTAGGGGGTCATCTACTAATCAGAAGGTCAGTGGTTTGATCCCCCAGTTTACATGTCAGAGCATCCTTGGACAAGATGCTGAACCTCGAGTTGCCCTCGATGCATTGTGCGAGCGTGTGCATGTGCATGAATGATGGGATAAATAAGGCATTTAGACACAGATTTTGTATGAATGCGACTGGGTGAATGGGGCTTGTCGAGCTTCAAGTGCTCAATTAGAGCAGGAAAGTGCTCTATAAGTACTAGGCCATAATAAACTGTATATAAAAGAGGCATGTAGTCACTGTGACATCACCTACTGCTTTCAGAAATCCTATCTTGAAGCCTTGATGAGCAATTTGGAACATTTTAATGTTCTGACTCTGGGCTGGACGAGTCTAATTGGGAAACTAAGAGAACACTGCGTCTTTATCATCCTTTGCGACTCTAACTGGGACCATTGTTTACAAAATGAACATGGAGTTGTATTCAACAAACTGATGTTATAGGCTTTCCCATAGTGTTCTATACAATCAGACTTGTCTCTGAAACCAGAGCAGTCGCCCTCTGCTGGCCTTTAGCGAGAATGGCGTTTTAAGACTCTTTGCATTTCTAAATAGCGTATGGTAGCGATTAGAAAAATTCCCTTTGTCACAGGGGCCTCAATCATTAGCAGTGGTTATAAAAAGGCAATGAAAGGCAGGAAATAAATTAAAATGCACAAATGCATTTGCGTGTACGTGTGTACTTTTGAGAAGCTTTCAAAAATCAAAGCAGCAACGGGGTCTTACATGACCACATTGTTATACAGTTTAAACAGCGTTGTCATTTTTGTCTCCAGTCCAAAGATATCGGTTTCACGCACCAATCACACTTTACCGTCATTTTCATCAACATTTTGCCCGGAGATGCAGGGTTGTTTATTTATGCACTCATGCTGCCCGCCACTCTCAATCAAACATGATTAAACAAATACACACAGCCCTGATGTAACAGATTATTCAACTTTGCGGCATTTTTATTTACGTTTTCAAATTCGACTGCATTTTCTTTCCTTCAGTTGTGCATATTCAGTGTCTGAGAGAAGCTTTTCAGTGGGCTAGAAAATACAAGATTCACAGAGCCATTAGCATGTCTTTAAGCCTCCCCCTGACCAGACACGCTAACCACGCATGGTCAGCCATGACGTTACACAAATGTCTGCATTATTATTGTTGGTTTCACTTCATTTGCTGTGTAAATTTACTGCTGCTGTGGAATCAATTGCAAAAACTCACTTTGGACCACATTAGGGTGCTGCAGTTCTAACTGTACAGTTTACTGCAAAGACAGAATCGGGTGGTCTTGCACTTGTTACATGCAAGAATACTTCAGTTATATTTTAAATAATTTAGTAAAATCTCTGTAGTCTTGCTTTCTAGACTCTATGATTGCATCCTTGCCTCCTCAACATCTGAACTTTGGACAGTCCAATAAAATCTGCATTTATGATGCCTATAACCTTCAGCTTTTGTTCGTGATGTCCCAGAGGTGTTAATTATATAATTAAAGCACCAAGGTTAGTTATGCAGGCTGCTGGACTGAAATAAATGCAAACTTTTTTTTTGGCTCAAACAAACACAGCTCGCTTCTTTTTCTTCCCGGTGAGGGTGATTTATTGTGTGTCGTCTCTTTATGATATAACATTTCACTGCATACGCGACCCCAGCAACAATTAGGTTGGACGGGTCACCTTCATTTCTTTGCACCAGTGTTTTAAATGTAAAACATTCACAGCCCAGAATAAAGAAACTGTTAATGAGAGTTTGCACCGACCCCTGAGCATCTCTGACAAGAAGACCACCTCATTGTTTGGCCTTGAGTTCTCACTCGCTTGTTTAGACAGACGTCCTCTGGTAATTGGGGTCAGAATGTCTTCGCCACGGTAGACGTTGCACTATGTGGTGATTTTTGCGCTGATATTTCTTTCATCCCTTAAGTGATGACCAGGTGCAATAGCCTTTTTAGAGCGTGAACGTAATTTGCAAGAGGTTGTTTTTCTGCTTCTGCCTGGTCATTCCCATTGTGACTGTATCCTATTCATTACAAAGTATACAGAACAGCTGCTATAGATTGAGAACAGACACATCTAACCAGAGTTGAATGTGTCTGTTCTCAAACAGCCCAATGACAAGAAAGAAAGATTTGTGGTGCTTACTACTGAGCTATAGGATGAAATGTTTTGTATAATATTTGTGCTTTTCTATGATTTTTTGCATATGTTCTTTGCAGGATCTCCTTGCAGATCCCGTAGGACTCCTTTGGCTGTCGTCCCATCAGAACTCCTCTCTTCAAGGAGAGACGGCTCGATGGTGCTCAGATGGAGAGAGCGCTGTCAGAGGAGTGGCATGTGACTAATCAGGTCTGGGCTCGGCTCCCTGCTTCCCAAACCCTATTCTGCTGATTCAAAAGGCCACTGAGACTCCGTGGTAATGGGAAAGCATGATGGGAATCAGAGAAAGTCGAGAAGTATCGCAGCTGATGTAGCTTTCCTTGGCGTCTGACATAATATGGGGTAATATATCAGGAGAGCTGTTGATAGTCATTATGGGATTCATTATATGATGTGCATAAACAACTGATTCATTCGCCCTGGTGTGAAAATTCAGCAAGAAACCAAGTTACAGATCAAATACAGGTTATTCGCTTCTACCCAGCAGCCCGTGTTGCTGCTGTTGTTGCCGTCTGCCATATGCTACCCATCTCCCTGCGTCTATCTTTTTCTCACTCCCTTTATTTTATCTCTTCCTTTCCTCTCCCTCCCTCTCTCCGGTCATTCTCTGCTGTGCTCCGTGCCTCCACACACATAAAATGGAGGGCAGCGGTGAGGTTCCAATTCAGAACTCATTTGTGGTGCTGCCGGCCCCCTACCCGCTCAGCAGTTGCCGAGGGGACCCAGGGGAGCCCTATCACAGCTCTATATGCAAATGTCCTTGCACCTGGGCAACAGCGTGGGCATGCTGGGACTAGGAGCTTATTTATGCAAATCTCAGGGAGACAGTCACAGCACAACACAGAGCCGGCCACAGACACCGGTGGCCATATCTCGCCACCAGCACAAAAAAAAGAAATAGTGCAGAAAACATGAAAGATGTGGACTGAGTGGCAAGAGGAGGATTGGAGTGACAAAGTCAAGGAGATTAAGAAATATATGGAGCTTATGGTAAATAAAATGCATGAGTGATACAGATAGGTGTGCGGCGTTTAGGGATTTGGCGTGCTGTTTTCTCTGCATTTCAAAGATGCGCGAGGCGCCTTGATTAAATGGTGTGTGCAAAGTAACAATTAATGAGTGAGAGAAGCAATGACAAAAAGCTAGGGGGTTTTTGTGCATTCGTTTTTTGGGGGGGATTTTGGCACAACGCAGAGAGTCTCGTGGAAGAGAACACACACACACCTGCAAACACACGCCCCGCAAAGGTGTTTGTTTACCATCACAACACCACTGACAAGAGGCAATAACGCTGAATGTGTTAAAGTGCTCCACAGCGAAAGGAGAACAAAACCAATCTTTGTGTCTCAGCTGGCCCTGCCTCCCGACTGGGCCGCACCACTGTGGGAGACATCACACAGGAAAACGCAGCCCTCTCCACATACAACAGGCCACATTAATGTGCAAATGTATGCAAGAAATTTTCAGAAAAGCCAAAATTACTGAGCCAAATGAGGTAGCTGCACTCAAATTGTTGGGATTATGAATAATTACTGCACGTTTTCTGGAACTTTCCTCATTTTTTTCCCCTTTTTGACAGAAACAATGACTTCAGTGGTTTAATTGAGGAAAATCCAAACGCGGTGTGAAGTTGCTGTGTTTTCGTGGCTCGGTGTAGGAGCTACCAACAAACAGTTTTATATGCTGAATCAGTGGGCAGGAAGGAGTAAGTAGTAACAGCCATGCTCAATTATTCCCTATATTTAATGGGTATTCTGTTATCTTTCTTCTCTCACTTCTTTTCACACTGTACGTGTTTATACACCACTCTTAGTTATTATTAATCTCTGGCTCTCTTCAGCAGTGAGTCTTTTGTCCTGTCTCCCTCCCCTTACCCATAACTTGTTGTGGCAGATGACTGCCCTTTCCCTGAGCCTGGTTCTTCCTGCTAAAAGGGAGTTTTTCCCTCCCACTGTCACCAGCGCTTGCTCAACGGAGGTTCAATTGATTTGTTGTGGTTTTCTCTGTATTATTGTAGAGACTTTACCTTACAATATAAGGTAAAGTTTAATTTGATTTGGTGCTATATAAATAAAACCAAATTGAACTAATCCCTCCCATCTTTTCGGAAAAACCTTGATATCTTAAATCTTGTTTAGCTAAAGTAACAATACAATTTACTTATAATGTTTTACAAAACTGCAAAGTCAGACAGCTGGAAAACGGCTAAAAAAATGAGATTACCTTTCTTTTTTTTTTACTGACAAGTAACCAAATAGATAAATCCCAAGTAACGCTTCCTTGTAAGGAATACTCATTACCTGGGGATTCAATTCGATTTATTTATACGGCGCCAAATCACAACAGCAGTCACCTCAAGGCGCTTTATATTGTAAGGTAGATCCTACAATAATGCTGTGGAAGAGAGACAGAGATTAATAACAGATATGATTCAATGCAGAGAGGTCTATTAACACATAGTGAGTGAAGAAGAAACACCCAGTGCATCATGGGAACCCCCCAGAAGCCTAAACCTACTGCAGCGTAACTAAGGGAGGATTTAGGGTCACCTGGTCCAGCCCTAACTATATGCTTTAGCAAAAAGGAAAGTTTGAAGCCTAATCTTGAAAGTAGAGATAGTGTCTGTCTCCTGAATCCAAACTGGAAGCTGGTTCCACAGAAGAGGGGCCTGAAAACTGAAGGCTCTGCCTCCCATTCTACTTTTAAATACTCTAGGAACAACAAGTAGGCCTGCAGAGCAAGAGCGAAGTGGGATGATCATTGTGGTTTGGTGGAAAGACTGGTGTGGTGGATTAGCTGGGTAGTAGGGGACTTGAACCAAGCGCCAGCCTCTGGGGCTGACAAAAAGGAAGTGAGAAAGGTGCACTTCCTGGAATGACCACTTGACCACAGGCTAGTCCCTAAAGGGAGCAAACCCCCGTAGACTTCCATATCAAAATGCCAGCTAAACACCATTAAAAAGCTTTTTTACATCCTGGTATAAAAACGGTTTTGGTCTGTTGTGGAAATGGAGACAACTTGGCCGAAAGGTCATTTATGTTTCAAGTCTTTGTAGTTGTATTGTAGATGCAATCAATTCTGCGCGGTCACAGAGAACAGGCAGCCCTCCTGACGTCCGCTCCACAGTTATGTTCGTTTATTTCAGTTTGGTTTCAGTTAGTTATCAGAGTCAGCTTGCTCATTTAAATTTTGTTTTTAGTGTTTGAACTTTTTTATCTTTAGTTTAGTTTTTATTAGTTTCAATGTCAGTCAAGTCTTGTTTAGTATTACCAGCAAACATTTTGCTTTGGCAATGGGTCAAAAGCCATTTACTGATAGATGTACCAGAATTTCTTAGATGTTGCACTCTGAACAAAATAAATATGTAAAATGAAGAATATATCAAAATAATATTAATTATTATTATGTAATTATTATTATAATTGAAATAGAATAATCAGATAAATAATATAGTATGCTTAAAAATATCTTATTGCATTTGACCTGCGTAGTTTGTGGATGCAGCTTGCTAACCAAGCTTGTTACCGTTAGTTATCGTAACACTCGACCTTGAACCTACCAACACAAACGCCAAACCCATTATTCTTAGCGAGCTTTCTTATGTTAACAACTAACGGGCTGACATTCAGGAATAATCTGGTTTTATTTGACCTGCTTTGTTGGTGTTTTAAAGGCACCTTTGACTGCTCTGAGCCAAGAAGCACAATAAGTACAAGTTATTTGTGCAACTAGGGAATTATTAAAATTCTGTAATTACCTTTAATAATGATACAGTGGGGCAAAAAAGTATTTAGTCAGCCACCGATTG
>NW_005187414.1:3116519-3123008 GCF_000239375.1 Pundamilia nyererei
ATTTTTTTTTCACATTCTGTCTCTCACAGTTGAAGTGTACCTCTGGTGCAAATTACTGACCTCTGTCATCATTTTAAGTGGGGGAACTTGCACAATCGGTAGCTGACTAAATACGTTTTTGCCCCACTGTATATCTCACGTAACTTACCAAACACTGATAATCCAAACTAAAATCTTGCTAATGTCTCTATTCCACCGTAATCCACTGAAATTCCTGTTTCAAGGAAAGTCCTGCCAAAACCGACGCTGCTTTAATCTGAGTGTTTGAAACGCAGGACCAGGTGAGAGCGGGGCGTCTTCATAGTAATTAGGCTGCCGATTGACGTGCTGTGCCTGTAACAGCAGTGGCCGTGGACAAAAGGGCTCTCGTAGTGCTGTAATTCACCTCGAGAATGATGCGCCAGCCTTGGGGCTGACTGGCAGCTTTGATGCTCTGATCACCAGTACGCTACCTCTCTCACCTTACGGTTCGAAACCTGGGGAGGGGGAAAAAAAAAAGACAAGAAACGAGGTGGTTAAGAGTGATGGCTTCCGACTCTTTGTGGTTTGATTGAGAGAAGCAACAAACTCGGATATGACGTAAAAGCGCTTTAAAAAAATGTAAATGAGTCCATCATGAAAAGCAGATGAAAGGAGTCTTTGGTGATGTGGACCAAGAAAGAAAAATGTCAGAGAAGAAAATGACTTAAAGAAGGAAGTAGAAAATGGAGGGGAGGGGATGAAGGTGGGCTAGGACGGTTGTTGTTATTGTGTTTGATGTAGTGCTTGACAAGATAGAGTTTAGAAATTCTTGTGTAGTACGAGGCAGAGAAAGAGAGGGTTCATTTAAATGCATGCTCACTCAGGGCCCATACGGAGTGGGTGTCTGCTGAGAATTCATCATGGCCTCACTGATAAAGCCTCAGCCTCTTAGTGAGAGGAGAGGAGAGACAGATCACTCTCTCGAGGTGAGATTGCCTCGTGGATGGACACTTGTTATGTAGAAATACACAACACTGACGGATATTGCCATGGCACTTTCGGACTGGTTAGTCATCCCTCCATCCTCCATCCATAGCTGCATCCATCTATTCTGACATTACCCGCGGTCGAATGCAAAGTATTCTCAGGGGACCGTACGCTGCAGACGGCTTCAGAGATTAAAGCGTCACAATTAGGAGAGAAGTTTTGAGGGAAGAGTATCCATCTTTGCAAAAACACCCAAGTTTACAATTACAAAAACCCATTTTGAATATGATTGGATATTCAGAGCGCAGTCACATGAAGCCCTTGCAATTGGGATAGATAAGGCCTGCTGCTCCCTTTAATGCTACATTAGCATGTTAACTTCCAACATATAAAAGACGGACCTATCCATCATTATGTGGTAGGGTAGGTGAAGTCTTAATTTTGCCATCGGCGTCCTCGTGTTTTGAACATGCCAAACACAGCGTGGATCTGACTGTGAAACCGAGGACACTGCATTGGTTCACTAACAACTCTAGAAAATTGCCTTTGTGATTTTAATGACCGTAATTTAAAAAATGAAGACTTTGTGAGTATAAACTTAAACTAGCAGAAATCCAGAAAGTTTTCAGGAAAGCGCTCACTAAGATCACAGAATGAGGTTAATGCCCCTCACTTCACTTTGTATACCCAAAAGCTGTGAGTCTAAAAAGACCAAAAACAATTAAATGATAAGTTCAGTACTGGTACGTTCATGAGATCATGAAATGAATTTAACCTGTGTTTTTTCACGACTCTGTTTGGTTCCACTGATAAGACTGAAAAATCACAGAGCGTGACTCCAGATCTGGAAAACAGACAGCCTTATCAGCCTTAAGACTGGTGTTTTACAATGTGTGCCAACAGCTTTTGTCAGAAAACTGCTTGATTACATACACTAGGCTGCTTTACGGGACGAAACAGATGTTTTGAAGCTCAGCTGGGGCCATGCATAGACGGCTTACGGCAATATCAGATGCAAATGGCAGGCAAATGAAAGATCACAGAACAAAACAATTGTCTTAACAGCAACAGTTACTGTGAACAGCTCAAGTGTTACGGTTGACAGGAATCATACGACAGTACTACATATATTTTGGCACTTACAGATATTCAAATTAATGTGGTTAAAGGCAAATTTAGAGATTTGTACATTGCAAATAAGCTTTCTGTTACACTGTACTACGTATTTTAGTGACATCATTTAGGGAACGAGGAGCTATTAGCACACACCTGCAAAAATGGACCAAAGGACAATAGCTATAGGTGGCAAGTTCTGATTATGTGTGTTTGTTTGCTTTGTGTTAATTTTTCATTTGCAGGCTTTAAAAGTACCACATGTATGTTTGACTTAAATCTTCTTTATGATCACGAGATATAATATATCCAGTATCAAAGGGATTCATTTTAAATCTTAGCTAACATTATCAAAGACGCTCCGCTTGATTTATTTACCTAAATGACATTAGTGTTGGTTGTAAGGATACATTCATCGTCATTGCTTTGGATTTTCTGATGTATTTATTCAGAGTGAATATAATTCTTTGTGCAGTTGTCCCTGGTAATTGCAGTTTGTAAGTACAGTAAAGTATGCCTGTGACACAGTTGTTATATAATGCAGGTACAGCTGAGGTCGTCTTTAAGCTGAGTCAGCAACCTGTGCTTTTTCTTGTTTGCTTGCTCTGGCAATTAGCTTCTGAACCGCCATCGTGTCCTTGGACAGAACCGTCCTATCTACGTGCATCTGTGCCTCCGGAGAACACTACAAATGCTTATCGCAGTGAAATTTCACAAGCAAAAAACCTCTAACTAGGTTTTGCTCTACTTAATCACATATGTACAAAAATAAGTCAAAACTAATTCAAAGGCCGTATTCCATCTGCTTCCACTTCAATGTCCTGAAAAAGTTACAGATTTTTATGTTTTTTCCTTTTTTTTTTCCTCATTACTAATGTGATAGACGGGCAAACTTTTTTGAGTGCAAGGGGTTTGGGGGGCTGGCATGGCTGCGGTGGTGGCGGCAGTGGTGAAGTAGGCAGCAATTAGCGTTGCGCTAATGAACTCCCTCTCATTATCAGTGAATCAACAGGCCTGTGCTAATTACGGTTAGCAGGACAGACTCCTCTCTCCCACTGCGACGGGCTTCAAGGTCCCTCCGGAGCTGCAACACACCGGATGGTCTGCCAGCAGCCACAGGTGCAAAGCACTCACTGCCAATGTTAAAAACAGAACATTACACATGCACACACACACACGCAAACACAGGGACATACACATGCAGACACCAATATCAACTCTATCATGTAGCGGTCATCTCATGCAGATGGCCACACCACTGTCTTTTTTCTGTTTGCTTGTGGGTTTGTTTGGGTTTTTTTTTTTACATATTTGTGTGAATTAAGCACTTCATAACTCAGGAGAGAGGTATTCCTACTGAGAGGAGTCACCTATTACTTACACACTTAAACAAAGCAAAAAAAAGCTTCAGAGCCACAGTGTCTCTGCTGCAGAAATAGGTACAAGTAGAAATGGAGACTAGCCTGATTATTCACTACAGCCAAGCTCTGGCAGCTGGGCTGGGGTCAGCATACACTCAGCTTTAACATCACTCTGCATTCTTTGTTAGCGTCATGCTACATTCATTGCTAGCTTAGCATGCTCTCTGTGCAGACACTTACAAAGTGATGCTGTCGTGTTAGCAAAACCATGCAGCTGTTTCTGCCCTTAATGCATTTTGCGCTCTTGTCCTTTAGTGCAGTAAGAATAACAGTAATGTCCATGTCTCCTCTCCTCGAAAGTTGTAGACCGCTCCATCCATTGTCCGCTTACCCACAGAAGAATCAGCTGATTTGTCTTTCTTCTTTCATCCATCCGGCGTGCAGAAAACAGAACTTTTGCAACACATGTAACAACCTAATCTTGATTGTAATGAGATTGCTGAATTTAGTGCAGTAAATCATTAGATTACAGCGTTACTGAAAAATGTAACGTAATTACAGTCACGTGTTACTTTGGAACATCTTGTGCCCAGAGTCAGTTTTGGAAACATTCCAATAATATTTTCTCCATTTTCTAACAATTCAGTCATCCACCCATGAACACAAACATTTACTATAAGCTGAGTGAGGTTGTATTTTGTCAATAGTTAGCAAGCTAGCTAGTTTGAGGAAATAGGTATTCTATAAAAAGCAAAATCAGACTTCACATGTGTTGAAAGTGGACTGCATTCACTTTCAGCACAAATAACGGTCAAATAATTTTTTATTTTATTTTATATAATAAAATAAAATAAAAAACTACCAGGTAGCTTTTGGAGGCTTACTCTAGTTAGGCTAAATGTTTGTAGTTTGCCACCTTGGTTGCTAACACTGCTTTGATTTTGTAAGTGTGTTTTTCTGGTCAGTTTCTCTCCAGTTATTAAAAATATCTGCATGACGTGTCGTAGGTATAAATGAGTGTGTTTGCTAACTGAGATGTAGAGGTGCCTGACCAGGCTATTTGTGTCCCTAGTGGGGCATTTCGTGGCTTTCAGATGATTGGCTCCAGGCTGAGGAAAACAGTCTACACTAAGAGCCAAGACAACAATAGCTCCAGATTCTGTATGAAGTAAGGTCAACATACCCAGGATATATTTCCGTTATCTGCATTCACTTACCCTAACACTGGCAATCAGGCTAAAGTGACACAAAGGTAGATATCGCCTCAATACATTAATCCAGAGTTTCACCGTCTAGCTAAAATCACGTTCACATGAAAAGGATGGTGTCAGCAGCAAGTGGCCAATCACGAACAAGGAGTTTACTGCCAACGCAGTAACTGGTTTAAAAGGGAAGATAAAAGTATAGTTTTACTAAAATGCGACCAATTAAGCACATATTAAAGGATACAAATAACCAAACAAATCTGCAGTGTGAGAGTTTGTTTTAGGAAATGTACAGTAGCATAGAATTAGAATGGGTATGCACACTGGACACACACTTAGCCTATTTGAAGTCAGGAAGCAAAGCCAACAAAAATGCTGACTGTGTGAGTTTACATACATACAGAATATTGCAGCTCTGTTGTAACAGGGAAACAAGAGAATCTGATGTGTTACGTTATTCCGTTAAATTAATGTTTAGATGTGCACTGGACAGTTTTAGCTTTCACTCTTTCAGCTGCAGTCCTGGTGGTGTTTAAAGATCTGAGAGAAAAATATAAACGGTTTAGGATAATGTACACAATAATAAAACTGTAAAGGCTTCAAGGAAAAATCAAAGCATAAACTTGCATCAAAAATTCTATAATTACTACAGATTATCATCATGAAAAGGCAAACAATTTAAAGACTCTCACTCTCTCCCCTTTTACTATCTTACCATCCTTTAGAGGTCCCAGGGATCTTTCAGGAATGTAGATGCAATTTTCCAAAGAACTGGTCAGTAGGAAGTGATTTCATATCTGCCGATCTCTAATCGCTAACATAACCTGCTCCAGAGCAGCTTAGATCTGCATAAGCACAAGTTAACATGGCAAAGTATGCCAGTAAGACTTCTCAAAGCCCAATTCATAGTAAAGGACTCAAGTCAACCTGCCATGCATCTTTCTACCTGTTGTTGTTATTTTAATCTGAAGCAGTCTGAAGCAGTTTTCAGTGGTGAGCTGCCATTTATTTTGTTGAACTGGGTTTCTCCTGTAAGGTGTTTTCCTGTATTATGACGAATGGGAACTTCTTGTAAAGGTTAACTAATTTCAACACTTGCATTTTGGAAACACAGCATATATCAATTTTAAAACAACCAAGTTGTGCCTTTGGGAAAGAGGAAGATGGATTTTTAGTTGCATTTCAGCACTAGGTATAGATGTACTGTTAGGCTCGTAAACGCAGCTGAGTAAGGGTTAACGTCTTCTTTAATTAATGTACATGCTGAGGGTCACTCAGTGAGTGCACAATCAGCAGAAACAAATGTCACTGCAAAGCAGGAAGAATACACCAAAAATGAACAATGCTGTGTTAGTAATGAATATGTTACTGTGTGGTTGGAATTATTAGGCACCAAAAACCCCAGGTTGAGTCTGATTTTCATCACACAAGCCAGGATATTACACATTACTGATTATTTTTTTAAAGTAATGAATTACTCAACTTAATAATTAGCTTTTAACGCTACACGTTACGTTTTTGGATCCAAGCAGTTTTTTCTGACCTGGATACAGTTTCCAATTTACCACTGTGCTGTTGAAACCAGTTATATCCATATCACCACTCTTCCTAAGTAGTACACTGCGGCACCATTGTCCTCTTCCCTGCACACAAGTAGGATAAGTGGCCAGGAATGTTTTTATATATATACATACATTAGGGGTGCAACGATACACAAAATTCACGGTTCGGTTCGATACTTTGGTGTCACGGTTCAATATTTTTTCGATACAAAAAAATGTTCATGCCTTTTTAATTTATCATTTATTAAAATTATAAATATATATTTTAACTCAAAAGTACAGTTTTTAAATTTAATGTTG
>NW_005187414.1:3124772-3159344 GCF_000239375.1 Pundamilia nyererei
TGTGACTGGCACATTAGAGGCAAATTACAAACAGTATTACTGTAACAAACAGATACAAGGACACAGAAAAATGCAGAGGTTTTAAAGCAGCGTTAACATTTTCACATTATCAGTGGATTACATGAGTATGCGCTTTGTGAAAATGCTGTACACTTTGTGGAGCCTCGCCATCATTCTTTTTAAAATTGCCCTGATGGTTTGAACTATAAAGTAAATACAAGGACTTTTTTAAAAACAGATAAAGAAACTGAATGCTACCGGCTCAGCACCAGACAGCAGCAATGTTAGCACCTAAATGGTGAGCATAGTAATGATAATCATTTGCTTTCCTCAGTTGTGATGATCTAAACAGAACTAGATGAATACTGCAAATATTACTCGTATTTAAAGGTATTTTAGCCACAACACATCAGTGATATAAATGTGTAATTTAGCAGTTTTAGCTAAGCCTCTTACTCCCAAGCAAGATACAGGGAAAAATAAACTGCTGTAAACAAACTCTTTGCAAATCTTCCTGATAATATTGACATATGATTTCCATTTCAATTTGATATATATTTCATGAGAGCACAGTTCCAAAATAAACTAGTTAAGCTTATCTAAGCCACAGTTACAACATATAATTTTTAAATTAGCTTCCTCTTTGGCTAATTAAACCTCTTTAGAGTGACATTGCCATAGATCTCAATAATATCAGCAGAAGGAGCTTTTATAATGAACTGTAAGGAAAATAATGCCTTAAAAGTCTACATTTGGCTGCTGCTGTCCTTTGATCTGTATAGGTCCTGTACTGAGTTTGGTTTCTATTAAGCACCATATTACCACAAGATCTGTCCTCTATCTTACAACAACCTCCCAACATTCCCCTGCTCGGCAAACAAGTGTTTTACAATAGGCACAGCGAGATCCATTAATCAAATGTCACTTGTAAGCCAGCAGTGGCCCTCGCCTATCAAACACTTAGACTTATTGAAAAGCACAAGTTCTGACTCCATTGATAAAGGGACTAGAGGCTTTTCAGTGAGTCACTGAGGCGAACAAACACCAAAAAGATTTTCCGTGTCAGCCCACAGCATGAGCCATAAGATGAGACCTGAGCATGTAAAATAGACCACCCCTCCTTTTCCATCCATAACTTAAGCAGAGATCAGTGGCTAACACTCTTAATCCCAAGGGGGTGCTTTCTGAGCTGTAATTTAAAAATAGCGTTTTAATAACACACCACTGCTACAGTACATTAATCTCAGAATTAATTATCTACCCCACCCCCAGCCTATTTGCTTGAAAGAGGCTCTTTGCTGCATTTCTTGTGTTTTAGTTCTATTTATTCCACGAATGAGTGGATAAAGAGATGCATGTGGAGTGTCTTGTGTCGAGTGCAGTAATTACGCAGTTGCTAGTATATTACCAGCATGTATATGAAAACCAGCAAGCGAATTAGAGGTTGTCATCGGCATAAATGGTCAGCAAGGTGAGTTGCTCTTAAGTGGCTGAGTCTAGTTTGTGCAACATAAACAAAAAAAAAACAGCCCAATTAAAAAGTGCTTTAAATAAAGACGTGGGCGTAATCTAAAGATATTGTAGCAAACAGCTGCAGCATGGAGACTAACTTCATGTGCGTTTTACATTTTTATGCAAGAAAATGTTTTTAATCACACGTCACTCCGAGCAACAGAAAGTCAATTCCAAAGAGAAATTAAGGAACATAATGTGACTGCAAGGCAGGCCAAAAGGCAGCGCAAATATTCAAAAACAATATTAAACCGCAATAAATAAAATATGAACCTTCTTTGGCAATATAGCGCTCAAGTATCAGGGGACGTGGGCACTTAATGCAAGTTAATGAAACACAAGAATCGCGTTTAAAGGCTCGGCAATCGCTGAGCGTTTGTCGAAAGGTGATGATCGTGCTGCTGAGCCCTCTGGCAGAAGTTGCCGGCTGACAAGAGATCAAGTTGAACACTGACAGTAATTATTAGGATATAAGCTTAAGAAGGTCTCGTGGAGAGAGAGAGAGAGAGAGAAAAGGACAAATCATTTTTCTCTGTTCCTGATTGACTGGCTGACTGACCTCTATTGTCAGAGCTCCACAGCTGACAGTGATCTGCACACATACATCACTTTGTATGTTCGCCGCCGAAATGTGCGCATACTCTGCATGAGGCAGGTGCCCCCGGGTCTGTGTATCACAGATAACCTTTACAGGAGGTGCAGTTCACGCCTCCCGGCCCCCGCACCTTCCTGCTATCACATCAAAGGATCTGGATGTGGTTAAATTCAGACACTGGAGAGACGGTCGGGGCTTGGCATGCATGATTGATGTCGAGTTTGTAACATTAGCTATCATAAAGTGTAACACAGAAGATAGTGTGAAGTGTAAGATAGCGTAAGAGCATGCTGAAGGAAATGGGAAACTGTTTGACAGCTTTTGCTGTTTTATGGTTTCCTGTTGGTCTCTCTTTGCTCTGGACTAAAGCTATTAAAAAGTAGGACCTGCAGTAATTTGCGTTATGCAATGTGGCAGGTCTCAATGCCCTCATAGAAACTCCTCACACATGCACAGAATCCCTTTCAGACTCTAATGTTTCAATTAATGCTGAACGAGCTATGAAATATACAAGACTTGGAACCAAACTATGAAAAAAAAAAAAAGACACACATTTTGGTTGTTTGTGACATGACTCTACTCAGATTTCTGTGTCTCCAACATGACATCCTATTAATTTTGTTTATATCGAGGCAGGTGGTTGTCAGTAAAAGTCATTTCGTCAATCAATTTTTTTTTTCGAACTGACTATTTTTCAAATGAAAAAATAAGTTGCTAATTTTGTCAGTGCTCTTTCTAGACACTGCAGGTTTAATTGCTAATTGTTAACTGGGAATGAATGCATTTGCATATTAATTAGTTAGCCCATTTGCATTTTTAATTTGCTGCCTTCAAAGGGGGTGAGATAAAAGGTCGCACAATTCTGAATAATTTAAATAATTTATGCTCCATTGGTGAAAAGAAGCTGAACAGAAGTGTTCTGCGGATATTAACCCCTGAGAGCTTTTACCGAATAAAGCACTCCAAAAATTGTTTTAACAAATCTAATTAAACGGAAAAAGGTCTGAACACACAACCACCCAGAGCACCAGGAGCTAGAGTGTGTCCTCGGGAACAAAAAACGCTCAGGAGAGAGTGATGGAGGGTGTATGGCTATGGAGGACGAGACTTCCAACCCTCCATCCGGATATGAAGGCCTCTCGTAGTCTTTTCATCATTCAGATTGATCAAATACCCCTACAGGAATGCTGATGGAGCCAGTGCTTGGTAATAGGAATTCTCTATGAAGTTAAGCTGCTCTTTGCAACATGACATGCTCCATAAGCAATCAAAGAGATGCATGTACTGTGGCGGATCCTTGAAAGTTAGCCGAGTGCGTGTCCAAGTTGTCATTTTAATGAATGGACAGCACCGGCACGAGTACCTTTATCAGATCATCGCAACAAAGTACTAACAAATAGACAGCGCCTATAACTTTAACTTTAACTTCCGTCTCCTCTTCTAACTACTCAAGTGTCCATTATAAAAAAACAAAAAAAAACTTCTTTTCCATTTTTGGTGCAAGGAGCTGATATTTTCACTCCCTCGTCTTCAACCAGGTCCCGACTGCATTGTGAAACTGTCTCCTCGCCTTTGTCCCAGTGATCTTAATTACAGGCCCTGGGCCCTGTGCAGAGAAGCCCATTTAAATCAGAACACATCCAGCTTCCATTATGGGCTTGGCATTTGGTCTTTGTGCCCATGCTCTTAAATTACATGCTGCCAATCCTAGTGGGCACGGGCAAGATGAGGAGCGGAGGATGGGTGAGAGATGAGGTGAAAGGGGGATGAGAGAAAAGAGAGAGGGGGCTGAGAGCAAAAGCGGAGGGGGCCACAGGCTGCACTTGTAGACAGAAAGCTCACCCCTCCCTCTCTTCTTCTGCCCTCTTTATCACCAGATAACTTATGTAAAGTAGCAGATGAAACCCATTCCCATTCACGTCGGCCTGATTGTCAGAATAAGCTTGCATTCCTTTGAAAAGTGATTGACCGTCTGAAAGGGTACAAATTAGGGGCCTGTTCGTCTTTTCTTCTCTGGTCGTGGGGTTTATTTGCGGCAGATTCACCCAGGCCCAAAATTAAGTGAACTCAGGCAGGGATGAATGGGAGTGCTCTGATTGAATAATTGATTTCCTTTGTGCGGCCTGTGTTTAAGAGGGATAACTAGACATCCTTTGGAGTGTAATGATTGTAATTACTGCGATGACTGGTCATGTCAAATATGACACAGGAAAGGACTGTTATTAACCTTTATTCTCCACTTAGAAAAAAAAAACTAACCCAATATCCTCTTGTCTCTTCAGTCTGCATATGGGTTTCACCTCTGGTATAGGCATGGCTGCTGTAGGTTGAATGCATGGATGAACTCATTCCCTGTCTTCCACTCCTGTCCCATGAAAGGTAGATGGGTAATTGACTGTGCAGTCAGAGTCACTGGTGTGTCAATGACTCACACGGCTAGTGAGCCTTGGGGTAACTCTCAAAGTACAATGCATTATGGCTCCAGAATTTAAGTGCAAAAGATAGGAGTTATTGCCATGTTCATGATATCTGTCAGATTCCCATATGCCTTGACCTCTCAAGCAGCGCAGCCTGAAATGGACTTTAGTGCACTTGACGCATTTGAGGACCTCAGTGAAACAGACATTCATCTCGTAGTCATCAGACACAGTCTGCTGAAGTTACTGGACATGTGGTCAATTCGAGCTACCGTGTAGCCAAAACAGTGAAGCTTAAAGGCCCAGCTTTAAAGCTACACATGCAGGCTTAACTGATGGTTGCAGTCAAGTCTGCACATGCAGCTGTCTCTGTGCAAAGGTCAGACATAAATTCTCTCTGACTTGTCCGATGTACAACTCAATTTTACACACAGAGACTCTCAAAGTTCTTTTTTTTTCAAGAAACTATGCTTCATTCATTGAATATTTCAAAAGTCTTTCATTTTTTAAATGTTATTTTGGTTACTTACAAATAAAATGTCAAGTTGTAAAGGCAAAGAATTGGCCCCTCAGAAGTTTTGCCTCCAGGGTTTCCACATCCAGCACCCCTAGAGCAGGATTAGCATTCTTTTGTCTTCATGTTTCCAGCACCTTTTTGCTAATAGCCAGTCAGGATACAGAGTTTTTTTATAAAAACTTTAACCACGCAAACTGCAGTTGTTGTTTTTTTAAAGGTTCATGAGAACTAAACCAAAATATGTTAAATGAGGTGTATGAGGCTCTCTAATGCCTCATGCAATGAAATATTTATAACTGCATTTAATTTCTGGCATTAAAGTATTCACCTTTAAATTGAGTTTAAATTTTTAAATGAAACAGTAGACATACAATATTTTATTAATATTATATCAAATGGTAATTCTGCTTGAATATATAGAGACAACAGTTTAAAAAAGACTACAGTCAAAGTCTTTGAAGTGTCATTAAATCGAAAGTTAAAGAAGCATAAGAAAACCATAGCCTGTATAAAAAGACGTTCTCAACTTGGCAACTTGGTTTCTTTATTTTATTATTATTATTATTACTTTCCCACCGCCATGTTGGGCTTTTTAGAGACAGAAGTGACCATACATAGGTAAGCACATAAAATAATGAGTCATCAGCTAATGCTAATAAAGCACCAAATTAGACCACACCCTTAGCTCGAGGCTTTAACAAAATCCAAACATGTCAGTTATTAGAAATGAGTTAGTTAACTGTTTTTGTTGGTTTGGTCGATGTTTTTCTGGACAGATGCTCCCCGTGAAGACCAGCTTTTTGTGCTAAACACTCGTGTGGTTAATCCAGAAAGGGCAGTTTCTGTCCCTTCTGAATTGACTTCATTCTCGGCCCCAGAGGACACGGCGTGGGAAAAACCTGAACTAGTAAGGCAGTCTGTTTGATCATGTAAATGGGCGGCAATTAACTTGTTTGCCCCCATGACATTTATCAGTCCAGGGTAATAAAGTTGGTAAACAGTGAATGAAAACACTGAAATTTAAAGCTAAAAGTCATATAAATAAATAAACACCATCAGCTATCTGTGGGATTTGAACATAAAGTCTCTTAAGTGTATGTTAACATGAGCAATGAGCCAGCTCATGCTGTTTTTGTAGCACTGTGAAACAGCAAGGAGCTTACAATACTACTGTTTTGTAGAATTGGATTGAATTTTCAATATCATGATTTTCTCACTTAATGCTCTCAGGGAATATTTGTGTGTATGTGCTCACACAAATGGGAGATCTTTGTGTCCATAAACATAGAAAGAACAATAGACTCAATATTGGATGTATTTTGACAAATTGACATGAGACTGCGTTTGTGTTAACAGATGGAAATCAGCTAAAGTTCAAAGACTCAAGAAATGCAGGGCCAGAGGAAAACCTTATAGTAGCCGTTGGATATTTAAATAGTTTTGTGTAACTGTGTCGCATTTCAACAGCTGGCCCAGAGGCTATAACTGACAAGAGCTAACTTTTACCACTTTTCTGCCCATCTATCTCCAGGCAAATCATGAAAGAGGCCCAACCTCCAGGTGAAAATGTCCAGACATAGTAACACCTGTTCAAATTTTCAGTTTATCCAATATTTTGGTTTGTTATTAAATTTCTACAAAACCAAACTACTCTGCAGAGTAGGATGCTTGAATAGCTTTCAAAGAAGATTTTTTTTTTGCACTAAAAATCTTGCAGATGGATGACCAAAAAGAAACAGTGTAACATTTTTCAGTTCTGTGTTTCATGTTTCACGGTGACCTTTCAAAAAACAAGGAAAACAAATATTGAATTTAATTGGAACTTTTTTAAAAAAAATCTTTTTTTTTAGCAATTTGGTAATGATCTGAAAGTGAGATTTAATAAAGAGCCCAAAGCTGATGAGACAGTCTGAATTCCAAATGTAAATATGATCAATAATGAATTGAGAAAAAAGTCTTTTTCCCCCCACGCTCATAAGTCTGCAAATGAAGACACAAATTTAGTCTGGAGTTGGTTGCGACTGTGCCATCCTGCTATTTGTGTTCCTTAATGACTTTCTAATTCCTTATCAGTGGGTAGCTAGCCTCCACAGCAGGCAGACAGCGAGCAATGGCAGGGTGCCATCCAGGAACAGGTGCTCTTCCATGTTGTGCTTATGGTGTCCGTAGGCCTCAATTACATCCTTCAGGTTGCTTTTGAATTGAGAGAATCCCAGTGGGTTCAGCGCCTTGCTCTGAGCTTAACTTTTTCTCCTTACACATTTCAGAGCTTGACATTGACTTCAGTTACCACTTTGTTGCCCTGCTGGAAACTTGGCTATAGGGTTTGTTTTAATTTGGCGGAATAGTTATCCCATTGCAGAGACAAAAGAGGTGCCATTAACTCAACTGAACTCCGGTGGAGGTACCTGACAGCTTTACATTTATTTATGATGTTTTTTATGACCGCCATCACATTTGAGCTTCATTCTACTGGAAATCTTTATAAGCGTGGTTGCTTTGAAAAGGTACAATTATTTTGTTTCAGCTTTGCTTAAACATGGTCATTTGAGCCAATTACAGTTACAGGTATAAACACCAACCAGTGTTTCTAGACTTGTGCTGTGAAAAGGTGTAAACGCAGAATTTTAAACAGGTGGCAACACACTGAACGTCCAATGAGACAAAAGTACAAGGTGTCTCTTGGCTGTGGTTCGTGTCACGTTTGCACCTGTGACTCCTGAGCCTTTTTTGAGTGTGGTAGGTATTTTCCCTTTCACTTGCTGGTTAGGTTTAGCCATTGAGAACTATTTGGAAAGGTTACCAAAAACTACTAGTTTAGGTTGAGGGAAAGATGGTAGTTTGTGTTAAAACACGCTGCTTCCCAAGATTAAACACACACATCAGAAAACGGTGTTTAACAAGTGCCTTTAAATGAAGGACTGAGTTGGGAGTGACAGACCCACCTCATTACTCATTTTTTTCTCCTTTATTTTATTCTTTTTAGCATTTTCAACCTTCATTAGAAAGAGCAGTCATACAGTAGCACTCCTATAACTGCATATCTATAATTGAGACTACTGTTTCTACTGAAATGTGTTTGATGTTCTGTCAATAAGAAAAGTTCATTTACAAAAGGTTTACATCAGGGGTGTCAAACATAAGGCTTGGGGTCCAGAATCAGCCCTGCAAAGACTCCAGTCTGGCCCACTGGACAGCTTTAAAAAATGTGGTGAAGTGCACAGATTTACATTGTGGGCTTTCTGTGGCACACAGTTAAGCTTGAATCAAACAAAGCACCCTCCTGCCCTCTGGGAGGCGCTGTAGGATCTCACTGATCTCGACTGCACTACTGTAAATGCTGTACTCATACTGTACAACACAATAATTATAGTTTTAGAACTGTTTATTAATACTCGCAATTCTATATCTATGATCTGCTGTAGCTTTTTGTATTTATAACCATACATATAACCTGTTCATAGCTTGTACATACTTATAGTATATTCATAACATACCTTCATACTGTGTACATTGTATCTATAATAGATCTATATTCTGTAATATATCTATATCACGGCTAAAGCACTTTCTGGATGAATGCAAACTGCATTTCGTTGCCTTGTACCTGTGACGTGTACAATGACAATAAAGTTGAATTAAATTCTAATTATATTCTATTCCATTGTGTTTAGTGCCAGGGTTCCTCTTTGATACTGGTACAGTAATTGCTGAAATCATTTACATGATATTAAATAATATTAATTAAAGTCATTGGCACGTGTCGATCAAAACTAAGCCACCTTTTAAACCAGGATATTTACATTAAGTCTTACGCTGCACTCATTTACATGTGGCTGAAAAGTGTTTAGAGGAGCATATGAAAGTTGTTTATTGTCAACAGTAATAAGTAGACTTCAGAAAGAGGTCTGAATGGAGCTTTGTATCAGACTTTTTGACTTCACCTGTTGTCAAGAATTTTGCTTGACACAAGTTCACAGGCTGTGACTAATTTAAAAGATCGTTATTCGTACCGATGTATACGTCAGCCTTTGCTGCAAAGCAGACACTGAGCCTTTTCTTTGCTTTTTAGGACAGTTTTCCAATTCCATAATTTCCAGACGACTGTCAGAATAATTTAGATACATCCTGATATGAGTCTATTATTAACACTCTTGTTTTCATTTGTGGAGCATAAGCAGGTCACACTTTACAAACAGACAATATTTTGACTGTCAGAATCACTAAGCTGATATCTACTCTCATTAATGCAGAAATTACAATCCATAAACACAAACAGCCAAATGCTTTTATTTCTCTTTCACTGTTTTTGAGCTTTAATCTAGCCAAGTTTCCTATTTTGTCCTATAATTTCCTTACTTGGGGACATTTAGAGGACAGACATGAATGTTTCTTATAAAAAAAGACTCAGACTCATATAAATTAGAGGCACGCTGTGACCAGCACCTGGAAAGCAAAGATTAGCATCAATTTAGAATATATGTTATTGATATCGGTGTGTTTTATGGGCTCATTTTCTTCTTGTAAAGCATATTGAGACTTTGGGGAGTTCACATTTAAATAAAGTATTAATTACTTCATTAATTTACTTTCTTTGGTGCTGAAAATGTGGCTTTGGTCCAAACTTTAATGGGCTTCCAAAAGGCATTACATTTACCCTTTGTGTAGTTTCTGAATCCTTGCTATCATGAAGTCTTCTGAAGGTAACCGTTTAAATTCTGCAACACAGAACAAAACCAAAAAACTACATTGTTTAAAACTAGAAAGCTTTCCATGTGTAAAGATTTTTTTGCTTATTTAGGTTTGTTTGCTGAGGTGTCAGGCATTCCAGTATATGTGCACAAATTCAATAGGTGCAGGTGTGGAATTAAGCAGCAACCAGGTGTTCGAGAGTTTGTGGATTTGTATGCTTTTACAGGTAACTGCTGCTAAAGTGGATCTGACAGTTCCTGGTGGTGGGGGTGGGCTGTGACAAGGAGGGATTGACCCTCTTATCAGTGATCACTTTCAAAGAAATAATATGCACACAACCCCACCTCTTGACTGACAGCTTCAGTTAACTGAGCAAACACAAATATAAAGTCATTTTTCTGCCACTTTGTAACTCAGCATAACTCAGTTAACCGGAGCTGTCAGTCAGGAAGGTTGTGTGTGTGCCGCTGCTGTTAGAGTGACCATCAAAAGGCCAGTTCCTCCCTTGGTTTCCGGCCCGTAACTGTCAAAAGTCAGTCAGTCAATTAGCACAAGCAGCACTTCAGTTTCTAAAGCAGAAGCTCTTGCATGCTTGTGGGGCTGATTTATGTGCTTACATGCTTTTTTCTTCTACATGCAGCGATGCATGTGTGTATAGCACTATAGTTTCAGTACAATATAGGCTTAACACACACAAAAATCAGGCAAATAAAGGAGATGGAGTATTTTATTTTTATGTATTTATTTTGCAAGCAGAAAGCAATCCAACCGGTGGCAATTAAGTGGTCTGCCTGTAAGAGAAACAGGCAGAACTAAGTTAGCGATCAAGCTTGTAACACCTGCAGAACAATCCTGCACAAGTACAACAGATATCATAAAGATTTAACAAATAATCGTGGAGTTTGATTTGTCTTGTACACAAAGTAAAGACTAAAATGTGTGTAACAGATTAAAAATCTTCATTATTGGTATCAACTGTGTTATCTTCCCCAGAAATGTCAGTTTCCAGAAATTAAAAGTAATTTATAGCCCGAAAAAGTGATTAACAACAAACTCAAGCCAAGATTTCTTTTTTTTTAAAGAGAGCAAAAAAGAAAAAGAATCCGATGCCTATTCCGAAGTATTACCCTGGATCCTGTCAGGGAAAAACTGACACAGGCACATTTCACAGTGAATGGCACTTCTCTTCCACCACACTGGTCAGATCACTCAGAGCAACATAACAGTACACATCTACCAGGCCTCCTCTGATCTCTCCCAGGAAGGAGACAACACTTTCATATCAATACCCTGTCATCTCACAATGTGGCATCTTCCCCTTTGAAGGTACAGTAGCGTTGTTACTGTTGCTCAGATGTGAAACTCTTTCTTAGCTTTTATCATCCTGTTTTTTGGGCAAGGAGGAGAGTAGTGGGAGATGAAGGAAACAATTTCTTTTTAACTTGGACCCACCAAAGTGGAAAGAAACAGCGTGTTGACAGGTGTGTGAAAGGAGTGCTGCTGGGTCAACTGGGGAACTTCAGAGACCAGTTTAGAAGGCTTAACAAAAGTCTCTCAAAAGAGTGGGCTAGTCTTTCTGGCAGAAGAGCAACTACACTCATGTACCAATCAGAAGTTAGCACTGAAGGCTAGTTTCTAAGAATAGCTGATTTATTTATTTATTTATTTTTACCAAAGATTACTATTTGAGAAAAAAAAACATGCTGGTGCCAGAAGAGACAGAAGCCGGAGAGATTTACTCCTTGTCCTGAATTACCAGCCAGCTGTAAACTACAAGTCCCATTCCACAGCAGGAGGATCACTCCTCCCATTAGCCTTGGCAACGAGCCGACCACAAATGTGGGAGCCGTGGTCGTCGGGAGGCCCGGTTAGGACGAGACCCTCTGTCACTCACTGCGACACTTGTCATAAAATCATTGTATTGCCATCAATCCGGGGACCTAACCACCACCACAGCAGATGGAGGCCCAGCAGGAAGACAGGGGGCCGTGCCCTGAGCCTCAGCCCCACACAGAGTGCACACGGCAGGAGTAAGCAGGGCCACAACTACAGGGGAGCCCCAGACCTTAAACTGGACCTCCCGTGGATACACCTCTGGATTGAGTCCTAATGTTGTCCTTGATTAATTACAGACAAATGCAAGTGAGGGAAAAACAGGCTCGCTTTTAACTTCAGTCAGATCAGACACCTATTTAAAAACATATCAGATCATCAGCGATTAGTCTGGATCACAATTGTAGATATTAGGAAATACATCAAGGTCTAAACAGTGGCCACACAGAGCCCTCACAAATTTTAACACGAAAACAGTGATAAACGCGCTGAGCAAAGAATAAACATGCCTTGCCTCCCCTGAATAAGGATATGTAATGATATTCATAAAGAGACCACCTACTGAGAGTGCAGAAAAAACTGTTCCTTAGCAACAACATACACACTCTTACAAGCCATATCTTGGGAAATTTTGACCGGATTGGGATGCAAACAACAGAAAACCTTTAACTAGGCCATGTTATGAGACAGCTCCCTATGGATGAGTATCTCAGTGTCTCGCCTGGCACAAATCTTCCCCCAAAATGATACATATTGCATATCAACAAAAGACAGTAAAGAGAAAAAGAGCCAGCTCGTGGTATTTTTGCAAAATCAAAATCTCGGCCGGTTTTTAGTCCCGTTCAATTTTTACTTGAGCGATTACAAATCATATCATTAACGTTCCAACATCCATTATGACTAAATGTCAAAAAGAACAAAAGTACCTTTTTGAGCTAGCTTTAAAAGAAAAAAAAATCACACATGATAATTTTACAAGTTGTCACACAACGGATACTTTGTGCTCTCAAATGGTCACAAAGTGGTCAGCCACACTTTTTAAGCCCTGTTCTCCCTCAATCACTCGGAATCAGTTTCATATCATCAGCTGAACGCCGCAAATGTCGCATTTGGTGTAGAAATGAGAGAGGAAATCTATTCAATGCAAGTGAAAGTATGAAACTCCAAAGCCTATGAGGAATTGAAAGCTTCTTTTTGTTTTGTTTTTTCCCACTTTTTTCTTTTTCTGGCAATACTAAATTCTTAAGCATAGTTCTATTAGCCTCTTTATCCAAATATATTACAGCCCAATAATAAGTGATGTTTGTTTGTCCCCGTCATTAATTGCAGTTAATCAAAGACAGCAGATGACTTAAAAGCACCACTTAGCAAAGAGCTGGAAGAGGTCAACAGACAAAACACTTTCCTCTGGGAGCAGGGCTTCCAGGAAAAAAGAAAAAAGAAACGACAAATTATTTTTAAATGCACAACATAATAGATCACCACCCCCAATGTATTAATTAGCACCTCACTACTATTATCTGGTCTCCAAATCAACACACTAAAGTGAAAAATGCAAGCATTCGGATTCTTTAATTTCCTTCCTCAAAGTGAAGAATATTCGCAGAGATAACTGAATCCAAAGCTGCTCCCATAACTCTAATCTGCAGCATTTTTTTTCTTTATCAGCCACTGACTGGCGTCTGAAAAGTTGATCTGTGCACACATTGCTTCACTGCAGTTGAGTAGAAAGGCTTCATTGCCCTCTTGTGGTAAAGAGATGAAATTCATGTTGTAAGTGTCGCTTTCAACAGGACTTCCATGAACCTCACAAAAGCTGCTATGTTATGTGATTTTTGGCACATGGAAGACATGAACTGGGGGAAACTAGGGAGAGGTTTCTGTTCATTCGTGTTCTTCTGTACCTGGGGGCTGTAAGGCTGACGGCGGGTTTTGCAAATGCAGAAGGTCCATCGACGTGGCCACCTGAAGGGACGTTGTGAGGCTGGTCGACGGGCAGACTCTGAGAGACAAGGAACAGACTTATTCACAGCATATTAATATCTCCTGACAGTCTAAGAAAACTGATAACAGTCTGATGTCTTTATGTTAAGGTAGGGGTGTCAAACATAGGGCCCGGGGGCCAGTATCAGCCCTTCAAAGACTCTAATGAGGCCCAGTATTTTGTAACAGTATTTTCATAACCTTTAAAGCTTTTCCTATTGATAAAGATCCTCACCCCCTGCCATCCACGCCACACCAAAGTACAAGAATATTTCCTCTGAATTAATTAAAACTTCATAGTCTCAATTACAGGATACTAACTTACTCAGCAGTGATTTACCAAAACCTTTAAATGTTTTTCATGTAGTTTCACCGGTCAGGCCAACTTGCTTAAGTCAGTTTGACACTCCTGGGTTAAGGTAATGTACAATACTACTACAGATTCTAGCAAGTGACATGGCTGAGTGTCTAATCCACCTTTTTTTTTTTTACTTTTTTACCACTTAAGAAAGCAAAACAAAAAAAGAAAACCAATCTAACATCCAAGACAAGCAATTTGGATGGATGATTGAGCAAACCTTGTCATCTTTGAATTTTTTGGATGGTGTCTCAGATCTATGGAGTAGTTTTCTCTTTGTCGTGCCCTGTTTGTCAGCGCTGACAGGTGAGACGAGACGAGGCGGCTCAGTTTCAGAGGTTTGGAGCGCTTTCTGCTGCGGCTCATAAATGAGGTCTTCCCTCCTTAGGCATGCGACTGATAAGGACATCCCTTCATCATATATGTTAGAGCTCCTGGCCAGGCTGTTGACTGCAACAAAATAAAAACACATTTTATAATTTCAGGAATTACTTTTTTCTAATTAAAAAAAAAAGAAAAACTTACTGATATTAGTGAAAGTTTTGAAGCTGCGCTCTAGATTTTTTTTACATCTTTCAGAGTATTTCACATTTAAGACAAGTCCAATGAGCCACATTGTGCTCTGTCCATCTCTAAACCAGACAGAAAAACAGGCACGAGTTAGCAAAGACAACGCTACTCGTAAACACGGTTTAAACGTAACCAGAACATCGCTTGTGTTTACTTTTTATTCGCTGTTCTGAGCCCAGGAAAGGCGTGTGGGTGAACATGGGCCAAGGAGACCGGTTCATTTCTCTCCAAAGCTGACACCAGTAATCTGATTTTCGACTCCACGAGGCCAATCCTGCCAGAGCGAACAACACAGTTTTCAGAAAGAGGACAGCGCTACAGCAGTCGGGAATGAAATATTAAACAGTTTTCAGCCTTTAAGAGAAGTGCTGGAACACATAAGAAGGATTCATACCCAAAGTCATGAGATGTTCCAGTTTTGCTTTGCGCTATGTACTCACCATTCGAGACGCTTCTCTTCTGTAGTATAAGATGCTTCCAACACAGCGTAGTGCCTTGAAACATGAGACAGAACAATGGCGATAGGCTCCACACACGCTGGAATCGTACATTAATCATGCTTCCTGTTTTTGAAGCTGATTGACTGTCTAATCAATATTTAAAGCAAGTCAGGCAGTGTAACAGGACAGTGGGTAACAACGCTGTACACATAACAGAGAGAATACTGACGCACTGATGATTTCCCCTTTACTGCACTCGGTGTAGGCCTTGCAACAAACAAGCAAAACCACACTTTAAAGCAACAGCTGATGATTACACCATTAACCTTTTATTTGCCATTTTATTAAGTAACCCAGAAGATCAGAACACACGGTGAATTTATTCAGACAGGACGATGTAAGTGCAGCAGAAATGATAGAAGCTACAGATTCCACAAGAGTTTAGAGAAAGCATTAAAGAATCAGAGAATATCAGGAGCTCAAAAATGACTCAAACCGTCCAACAGCTCATATAGCGATGAATAAATGAGAAACTACTACAAATACCCCAACAGGTTTCAGTTTATAGTTGAATCATGGACAGAAAACATCAAAATCTATTCAACAAACCCACCATTATGCAAATGTATGTCTGAAGCAGCATACCAAGAGTTTAGAAAGCAAACAAATAATTTAAAATCCCCACAAAAACTGACAGACGATCCGCTTCCTACAAATTGCTCAAACAGACTTCACTGAACGCTTTTCAATTCATGACAGCAAACAGCCAAACTTGTCCAACCACAGTTCAGTAAAGTCAGGTACAAAAGTAAATTCGTCACAGTATCAGGCAAAAGCTGATCCACTTTTTACATTTAACCAATCAGGTTTCCTGTATATAAATTGAATAACAGCAGTGCATTTTCTGTACAATCATCGTACAGTCGGCATCCCAGACATTTTCCAAAAAGAATAACATAAGACAGCCCGGCTTAACCACCCACTTTAAATTTACACAGCACATAGAGTAAGATTACAATGTGTGCACAAAACATTCTTATTTTGCCCTTTATATACAGTAAAGATACTAAAATGTAAATAGCTGTTAATTTCCATCCATTCGCTTATCCTTTTCAGGGTCGCGGGGGGCGCTGGAGCCTATCCCAGCTGTCATAGGGCGAAAGGCGGGGTACACCCTGGACAGGTCGCCAGTCTGTCGCAGGGCTAACACACAGGGACAGACAACCATTCACACCTAGTGGCAATTTGGATTATTCAATTAACCTATCTTTGGACGGTGGGAGGAAGCCGGAGTACCCGGAGAGAACATGCAAACTCCACACAGAAAGACCCCGGCCTGATGGGGGAATTGAACTCAGGACCTTCTTGCTGTGCGGCAACAGTGCTAACTACCGTGCCACCGTGCTGCCCTTAGCTGTTAATTTCATTTCATTTATTAATATTACAATTTAAAAAGTCAAACATCATCAAATACAACGCTCTTTTCTTTGTCAAAGTACAAATGAACAATCAGAAGACACGAGTGCAAAACATCGATGTGTGGTAAAATATAAGGAAATTGGGGAAGACAGTTGTGTTCTGTGTGTGGCAATGTCGATTTTCATCTTTACATGTCTTAATACATACTGGTACTTTTTGAAAAAGTCAGTTGGTTCAAAGAGTTCAGACCACTTTGCTTTTTTCTGCTCTATTTCCAGGCAGATGGCGTGACCTGTGGATGAGGAAGGAAATAGAAGTGGTTAGAGTCCAGGTATAATTAAACCCCTCGCTTTGCTTACAGAAGAACATCCCCGATGTTGTGAGTGAAACAGTCTGAACAGTCCAACTCAACTCAGTGAACAGTTTCTTCACATTGGAGCAAACAGAAAGGTTCAAAGACTGTTAAATTACGCTTGTATTTATGGCGCTTATAATCTCTAACCTCGATGAATCTCCTCATTCAAGATGGCAAACGTGGACCGAGAAACACTGACTGAGGTGTTCTGCTGCGGGTACGCTGGGGTGATGATGGGCATTAGGTGATAGCGGTCACATCGATTGACCTGGAAATGCAGAAGCATTTTACTTGTGCTTTTTGAAAATGTTCATTTATTAAACGTCTGGTGGTGGTGACTCCACCAGATTTTTTTTTAGCTGGGCATACCTTGGTATCCCAAAAAGGAAGGTTGTAGGTGCATTTTTCTACTTCTATCAAGCGGATTGGGATCGGCCACACCCTGAGACAAAACATAAGAGAGTTTCACGGCAGCTGATCCTTGTTTGCATTGGGTGTTGACACTTTTTTTTTTCCATCAATGAAATGGGGAAAAAGTGAGACAACTCACCACATGGAGAAGATCTTGAAGAATTTTATCACCAGGGTAGAAGCGGTAGCATTTGGGTACACCTGACAAATCCTGGCTACCATTATGGCCCACGATACACCGCCCAAGAAGCCCAGCTTGTTGGAGTAAATGTTACGCTCTGAAGGGAAACAACAGAGAACATTAGACTTCAGCATCTATATTATTATCTCAAAGCACCCTTTAGGTATTTGATAAGACTTTTATAGTTTGCATTGCTGCTGCTTCCTAATTCTCCTGCTAATTCCTAATACTCAAATTGGTACTTGGACAGGTACTTGTCACTGTGTCACTAAACAATAAATCATGACTTATTTTTCGGCCTGTGGACAGAAGACTATGTCAAAGTACTAACAGATGTGTCAGGAGGTAAACTACTCAAGGTCTACATTTTTTATTTCAGAATGTAAGGCGCGTGCTCGAATGAAATGCCAACATGGCCTAACAATATGAATATAAATGTGTAATTATCTTGCAAGTTGAAAGTTCGACTCACGTTTGGCCCATAGTTTGATGGCTCTCAAAGCAACCTTAAAGTTGAGAACATTGGGTACCAGCCTGAGAATCTCTTCTGTAACTCTGTAGCCTACAGACAAGAAATAAAAGTAGAATTTTGTTTTATTTATTTATTTATTTTAAGGGGGGAGGCCAAGAAGATCTGTCAGGTGCTAATTAGCAATTTAATTACCAAATTTTAATCTGACACTTACCGTTGAAACTTCTGACACAGCGTGCATCTACGACGTTCTTCACGATGCTGTTATTGAGGAGGTCAAGGTTATCAGGAACACTCCTCTGAGGCAGCAGAGCGAAGACTAAGTCAATCTTTTAGGTAAGACAAACACAAAAACATGATTAAGACAGATACAAAAACACTGAATCATCCTGCATTATTAAAAAATTTGCTCTCTAAACAAATTACCTGTATCCCTTCCCAGGACAGTGTGATGACCGGGACGTAAGCCTTTTCGATGGCCTGAGGACAATGATACCGTCAGCTTGCACAAAATAGCAAAATGTCATTCAACTTTTGTACAATGACTCAGTGATGTGACTGACCTGTATGTCTTTGACCTCCTTCTGAGCTTTCAGCTTTGCAAAGAAGGAGGTGAAGAAGGCTTTTCTCTCAAGGAATCCAGGTCCAACACACAGAGCATCAATATCAGCACCTGTCAAAATGGCACTATTTCAGATAAAAGCAAAGCCAGGGAAAGAGCTAACTACTGTCCTTTCACCATGTTCTTACAGAAAGTTAGCACTGAAAGATGCCGTATAATCACAAAGACGTGCAATGTTTAATTGCACAACAACATTAAATAATGTCTGGGTAATTACCCTTTGAGTGAACTCCCAGATGATACGAGCCAAATGGGAAGATCTTGCCTCCAACTTTTTCTGTAACCACTTTAGGTACATTCTAAAAATCAAATGACATTACCTATCAAAATCAACCCTGTGCAACTCTCTTTGTTTTTCAGATTTGGAGATTCTTTTTTAAAAAAATGCTAGATAAATTCTTACCATTTCTATGCACATTTCTTTGAGCCAATCCCTAAAGAGGGACTCCAGTCTTTTAACAACCCTTTCTCTGCAGGTGAAACAGAGCATTTTTAAATTTCTCCGAAGTGAGGGGTGCTATGCAGTCAACTGCTTGCACTGACTCTTTCTCAAGGTGATGCAACATTAAACAGGGCTGGAAAGACTATGTATAATACCTGTGCTCCAATTCTAAGTTGTTTTCATATACATTGTAGGACTTCATAGTGTCTAACAGTTTTCTGGTCTGGATCAAGTTTTCCTCTTCAGGTAGATCCTCGCTGATTGGACCAGTGAGCCCATAGGTCCTTGGCATGTCTGACCATGTGGGAGCTTGGCTCCTGTTTGGAGTAAAAGGAAAAAGCTAGTGTACTAATGGGAAACCTTAAAAATAAATAACATTATGAAAAAACTAACAATATGCATAAAATGTACTTGCGCCAACTATTTTGTTTCGAAATTTTAAATATGATTCCTTTTAATCCCATAACAAATCCGTAACCATAACAAAGACCGGATAGCAGTGATATATGTGTTTTAGCTAGCTAAATTGCTGAAAAAGCAGCAAAAAAAAAGGGGGGGACGCAAGTACTTACTGAAACATTGTTGCACTTGTTTCTTTAGTTGAGTCAGGTATATCTTGCTTGCTTGCTCAAATCAAAACAGCGCTAATAATAACACGCTCCTTGAACATTCCATGTTCAGCAATGAAGGTGAGCCGCAGAAGAACAGTGACACGTGACGTGAGCCCCAGGTATGTATGCTTTTAAAGCTGCATTAAAGTGCACATGAAACACGACAAGTATCAAGGGTAATTTACACAAAAAACACTGTAATAGATAAACAGTAATAATTTAACTCTGTCTGTGAAGCTGGATTTAAGAAATAAGCGTACAAACCTAAAGTTTTTTGAACAGGTTTAGCGCCCTCTTGTGTCAGTACAGAAAGTGACCTCACTGGGTTGGTTGCTGCTTATGGAGTAACATTAGTTATTAGCTAAGCTAACTAATAACAGAGCCGTTACTGAGTGGAAAAGAAGGCTGTTATAAATAAAAACAGCCTAAGAGAATCCATTTTATTACCCCTGGCTGCAACAATTTTTTTTGTTAAAAAATAAATAAATAAATAAACAAATAAAGGATCAATATAAAATATTTGAATTTGATATTTAAATATAAGCAAAATATTTGTCTATTACCTGTGGTATTACATAAAAATATTACTTTATTTCAAACGAAGCTCGTTGCTTTGAATACCATTAAGTGTTTAACTATGCATATAACTTATGCAATAAGTCTGAATTAATGAATTAATTGTTAGTTAGTGTGCTTCATTATTATAAGGTTGCTCTAAAAAGCCCCAAAAGCCTCCCGGTAGTACAAAACACTACAGCGAGAGCTCTGACAGGGACAAGACATATTTCTCCTATACTGACTTCTCTCCATTTGCTCCCTGTTAAATCCAAAATTAAATTTAAAATTTCTTCTCCTTACCTACAAAATCCTAATTAGACCCCATCATGTATTAATAAGCACTATTCAGACTTTTTGTAGCTCCCCCCCCACACACACACACACACACATATGAGGTAAGGAGGTGGTGACCATTAACCCCAGGTCTGCTTTGTAGAACAGGCCTTTCAGGTTTGAGATATTCTGGGTGCATAATGTCACTGCAATGCTACAGCCAAATAATGCGTGAGACCTTTAAATAAAGTAAGCCTACACTAAGATTACGTTTCTTTATTGCGCTGTTTCATAAGGAAAAGAACAACAAAGTTGGTAACTTTAATTGCTGTTTTTTTTTAAAGATAAATCTACTTATATTTTGATTATATTTTTGCATGTCCACTGTAATAAGCAGACCAAATGCACAGAATGACTTTAAAACGTTTCGCCTGCAATTTGTTAGGCTAAGACACAAGGAAATTTCCAGGCAGTGTCAGTTCTCCAGAGAACCCTGAACGCAGCATACAGAGCTATGAATTGAGGGTTGAGAAGGACGGTGAAACAAAAATGGACATCGATCGAAAATAGGCTGGTAAAATTGACATTTTATATTTTCACATAAAGACGCTGATGCAGATTAGGTGTCGAGGTAGTGTGTGGACCAAAAACGTAGAATAATTTAAAAAAAAAACAGATTCCTTCAGAGCAATGACTGCTAGTTCCGTTGCTAAGTTAGCCTCCGTAGCTTAGAAAGGTATGCTAGCTGTGTGGAACATTAATAAAGGAAGGACACTGGCTATTAGCTGTGTTATCGATTTTAGCTATCGGTTGCTAATTTGCCTTAAATCATGTGAAATCTTTTTATGAACCGACTGTAATGCTTGCAGCCGTTAGTTCACTCCCCCTTTTTACGCTGCCCTCGATTTCTCGGTCAGCTGTTGTTGTTATTGCTTGTTGTTGATACACTGAAACGTTATTTCATCTTGTTGGAGAGACTTTCACTCACGTTTTTGTTAATGATAAGGAAACAGTAAGCAACCAATGTACAGCAATGGCTACACGTATAAAGCTTGTAATTGTAGAAAATGTTTTGTGTTGCTGGTTGTGGCCATCGTTGTAGTTTCTGTAATGGCCTCGAGATGTCGCTGTTTAGTCTTACAATCAAAAACTAGTATTATGGTATATTACATCTGTATAAAATTCTTTGTTTATTATGTTTTTGAGAAATAAGTTACATATACATAAAACCCCTGTTGTAGCCGGTTATACCTCCTTTCCCTTTTATGTTTTTGCCCAGTGTTAACATATTTTTGTAATCCTAATTTCATGACAGGTGATCTGTGTCAGAACTCTGACGGGCACTTCACAGAAAAGAAAAGTGAAAGAGGCCAGAGTTCAGAGCCATGGAGGCTCGCTTTGGGAATATTGTGTTTAGCTCCAAGTTTGACTCAGGGAACCTGGCACGTGTGGAGAAGGTGGAGAAGGGCAACTCCAGCCTTTCTTCTGACACACCTTCTAGTGGAAGCTCCTCCTCTGGGTCAAGCCTCACCCCTGATTATGAGTTCAATGTGTGGACGCAGCCAGACTGTGCCGGCACAGAGCACGAGAACGGAAACAGGTAACCAAAATTTAATTTTTTGTGCCACACCAACTTTACCACATTAGATGACTTAAAGTATCCCGTATCATGTTGTGGTTTTTCAGATCATGGTTTTACTTCAGTGTGAAGGGGGCAGCACCTGGGAAGTTACTGAAGATCAATGTGATGAACATGAACAATCAGAGGAAACTCTACAGCCAAGGCATGGCTCCTCTCGTACGCACTTTACCGGGCAAAACCCGCTGGGAAAGGATACGAGACAGACCAACATCTGAGGTAGATATTCACTCTCTGAGCCTGTCAGAGAGGATGTGGGCAACAGGACTCTGTGAGGCAGAGTACTGCCTGTCAGGCTATTATTATCCATCTATAAATATCATTCTTCTTCTTTTCTTCTGCTGCTTTTCAGATTGTAGATAACCAGTTCATCCTTTCATTCACTCACCGGCTATTGGAGGTGAGAGGGGCTACCACCTATTTCTCCTTCTGCTACCCATTCTCTTACACAGAGTGCCAGGAGATGCTGCAGCAGTTGGATCAGAGCTACCCCAGGGCTGCTCAGCTCAGTCCGACCAGGTAAAGCGCACAAAAGACACAACTATGTACACACAAATTTGGAATCTTTTCTTTGTCAAAGTACCTTAAATGTGTACAGTTCTCTAACATTTTTTTTCCTTAAACTCTTTCCTGCACTGCTCCCACTGCTTAGTACTCCAGGCACTGTGTATTATCATAGGGAGTTGCTATGCCACTCTCTAGATGGCAATAGGGTGGACCTTCTCACTGTGACCAACTGCAGCGGGATGCAGGATGAACGGGAAGCCCGTCTGCCCAAGCTGTTTCCTGACACCAACACTCCAAGACCACACCGCTTCCCTGGCAAAAGGGTATCATTTAATCATACACAAAAACAAAACAATCACTATTCTGTAAAGGTCCCCTATTATGAAAGTTAGTTTTAGACCATTGTGAGATTTTTTTTAAAATACATTCCCGTGTGTAAAGTACGATCTGTGAAGCAAAGTCACAATGCACATTCTTCCGAAACCTGGCACCTAGACCGCCTCCAAGCAGTTAGCCTCCCCCCATGAAGAAAAGAGTAAACTAGTACATTCGCACATAATCAACCCATAGCTGCTTGTTTCTTCCTCGGTGAGTCTGATGTAGCGAGTTATAGCATGCTGCTAATATAGATGCTAAATGTAATAATGTGGATTGTCAGCAGCAATTTTCCCACCTTAGAAAGGACTGTTTTACCACAAGTAAAGAAATGATCATTTTAATTTAAACTTAACTGGCTTTTTGTTAAGCTGCATCCACACTGGAAGTGAGTTGCTCATTGTGCATTACTTTTAAGCTGAAGACTGTTCACTTTCAGGAATTCCAGGTTTTGGCTGCCTAGGTAAACCCCTAATGTATTTACTACCAGTACAAATGTCAATTATTGGTATTCTTAAAGTCGCTGAATATCCTTGACTTTCTGTGATCTCCAGTTGCCACATGGCTGTGAATCACTTCCAGTGTTTTGTAGATTGGGACCTTTAATGATAATTTATAAGACTTTGACCTTAAACAGGAACGTTCACTCTTGGTATTTGCGTGTCTGTGTGTGTTCCCAGGTGTTTTTTCTCAGCAGTCGGGTGCACCCTGGGGAGACTCCCTCATCATTTGTGTTTAACGGTTTCCTCAACTTCATCCTGAGGAGAGATGACCCACGTGCACACGCGCTGCGCAACATGTTTGTGTTCAAGCTCATTCCCATGCTGAACCCAGACGGGGTTGTCCGTGGACACTACAGGTAAGAGTTTCACATTCATCCACATCCTTAAATGAGACACGAGAGCGTTTCCTCTCAATAATAATGTGAGTTGTGTGCACCACAATTATAGTCTGGAAATGTGCTACAATGTATTGTCGTGCTACATTGTTCTGTCATTATTGTCACAAAGCAAGTTGGTTTGATGTTGAGCCTGTTAAAAGGCTACACAGCAGTTAACAGTTGCTAGTATAAGATGATTAGCTCTGTTTCTGCGTAGGAAGTCTTACAACTGTAGACCCATATGTACTGCAAATACAATGGATATATCCTATTAAAAATAAGCATTCTGTGTGTTCAAAATCTTTGTTTTTTGGCTTCCTAATGAAATTTTGATTTGAACGGAAAGTTTGTCTGAAGACCAGGCAACCAATGGGGATATAGCACCTGATGCTACAGTGCAAATGTGTCTGAATTTTTACAATGACCATTAGTTTTTGTATTACTATGTGCATATCTTCCTCTTACTTTGCATTCACAACATTCATTGTCAGTATCAACTGAATGTCTCTGCTAACATGTGCATACATTTAAAACTTATATAAGAACTAATTTATGCATGTGTGTGGCCAATGAACCTGCTCGTTTTAGGAGAAATCAAGAAATCCAGCTGGAAAAATTAGGTTTCTTCAAGCCCTATGCAGTTATCACTCAGGGGGGAAAAAGCCCAGTGACTACGACCTACTCAGAAATTACGTGCAATTTAAGGCAGGCGCATTTGCACTCAGTTAATGGAAAGCTGCCCACCTGCTATCTGCTGTAACACTGTGAAGATATGTATATGCTGACACAGGGGTGAGAGAATAAGAGACGCTGGAGAGTTTTTTTCACATTCCCAGCAATAATTTAGACTACACCAATGAGAGAGCACCAAATCATGGTAGACCTAGTGGACACAGGAAGACAGAGTAAAATATCATTAAGTCATAATCTGGTTTTAGCCTGGTTCTTCTTTAATATTTTAACTTTTTTCAGTTTTGAGGTTTTATGTTTAATTATTGTGTACAGACGATAAATTGCTTGCGTTAAATAAATAAAAAAGCAATATCTTTCAAGATGTGACAACTTAAAATACAGTGATGGAAACCCTGGCTCTATTCTGGTTATGGAAACTGCATTTGGTACAAATGATAAGATTCTGGAAATCAAACTGGAAGGGAAAGTCGACCACAGCTGAGTTTAGTTTAGGCTCATCACTGCTACTAGTCATAAGGAGGTTAGAAGAGCCAGCAGAGGTGAGATGTGGTGACCTTTTTACCAGATGTCCCTGTGTCTCAGAGAATGATGCACTGAGGTGTCAGTAAATGGTGACGCTGCTTTCTTGGCATGTTAGTGGTATGCTGCCTCTTCTTTTGATTCCCAGACCTGTGTTCCTCTGTACAATCTAAACATCACCGTGTAATAATGTATAAAATAGCTCACATGTTAAATATAGCAGAGCTGAAGTGTACAAAAGACTCTCTGCTGGGTTTAGACTTGTCGACAATAAAAGATTCTTTACTTTCTCTTTTTTTAAAGGACGGATTCCAGGGGTGTGAACCTGAATAGACAATACTTGAACCCCAGCCCCGAGTTACACCCGTCCATCTATGCAGCCAAAACACTGTTGCTCTACCACCACACACACAACCGCTTGTACAAAACACAGCCAAGCACTCGTTCTAACGGCCCCACCCATACAGAGCCCCCAGCTGCTAAAACAAAACCTGCAAATCAGCATGAAGCACCTCCGCTCACTGCCCTCGAAGTCACATTAAACCAACGGAACGCAGAGAAAGATGCAAATCCTGCGCAGCCAGAGGTCCCCATGATGATGGAGGAAAACGCCTGGGCTACCTCAGAGGCGGAGAAGGGAGATCAGAACAGCTCATCGAGCTCCACAGAGACTGTAGTTCCAGGTGCTGGAGATTTAGCAGTACCACAGGTGGAGGAACAGGAGTCGGTGCCACCACAGGAGGGGGGTGTGGCATATTATGTCGACTTGCATGGGCACGCGTCTAAACGTGGGTGTTTCATGTATGGAAATAGCCTTCCTGATGAGAGCCAGCAGGTAATAATGAATGCATTTTATCCATTACTTTGCACTACTTTTGCAAAATTGTCAAATAACATTCAAATTTGTTTTTTACTTTTCTTTCATTTAAATGTTTTTTTTTTAGAAAAACATTTTCTACATTACATTTGCAATACTTTCTGTCACGTGTGTCTGAATTGCTGTGATTTTCTTGCCGCAGGTCGAGAACATGCTGTATCCAAGGCTGATCGCTGTGAATTCTGCCCACTTTGATTTTCTGGGCTGTAACTTCTCTGAGAAAAACATGTACGCACGAGACAAGAGAGATGGCCAATCTAAAGAAGGCAGCGGTCGGGTTGCCATTCACAAGGCAATAGGGCTGCTTCACAGGTCAGACATTAGATTTATGACATTGCTGCAATCTGTGTTCGGTGTAGGAAGTTTATGTAGTCATTTTTCAGGTGTTTAAAGTGTGATTTCCAGAATTTTTACTCAGTTTCGAATTAGCCATAATGACCAAGTGCAGATTTTGTGGGCCCAGTACAAATTAAGTTGCAAAAAGCCTTGGAAACACAGTAATGCTTTTGTGTTGTAATTTTATATTTTATCTTGCTTCTGCAACTGGGTACCGACCAGTTACACTCTGGAGTGCAACTATAACACAGGAAAAACCATGAATACAATCCCACCTGCCTGCCATGACAACGGACGAGCTACCCCCCCTCCACCTCCATCCTTCCCTCCAAAATACACTCCAGAAATATTTGAGCAGGTAGGAAGCGCATATATAACACACACATGCATATCATATCATATCATATTATGCTCCACTTTTCTTTGAATTATTTCCCACCCATAGACTTTACTTGGGAGGTATGTCCAGGTGTATTACCATCCCCATCCCCCCTACTTGTCACCTCACATTAGAATTTTCTATTTTCATTTTTTTATTGATTAGTGAGAGCAACATCTCAAAGACAAGGCCTACTTGCTCTTATTTTGAAAGCACACTAACCACAGCCTGCAGCATACTGTATGTGGAACCGGTTAAGACACATGTGATGAGCTCACTGAAGCTATAGAGCAAAACGAGGGTTACCTTGACATCAAGACAATGGAGTTAGAGTTATTCGGCAGGATGAAAGACTCACTAGAGAGCAGACTATATTACTTAGTTGTTGTCACAAAGTATTTGGCAAATCAAATATTTAGAAAGAGAAACTATGTTGCTAATGATCGATAAAGCACTTGTATGCACCGACCCTCCTCCTCCAAAAAATATAACCTAAATCTATGACCTAAATCAATACCATCTGGAAAGTGTAGGAAAAACATATCTGGACAGAAAAACACAGTGGAACACTGTCAGTCATTGACTGGCTTCCCCAGAACCCGGATGTATATTTGCACATTTTAATAAATCATTGCACCTGTTTCCCATTTTTCTACAATATATAAAGAAATGAGATGTGTCTCAAGACAGTACTGTACACCTACCCTGACACGTTAAAGAAATTTGGCAATTTATGTAAACAAAGTGCACCTATCTATATCAGTTCTGAAATAAATTTGGGTGATGCCATCAGGTGGGGCGTGCTGTGGCGATCTCTGCCCTGGACATGGCAGAGTGTAACCCTTGGCCGCGACTGGTGCTTTCTGAGCACACCTGTCTGACAAATCTCCGAGCCTGGATCCTCAAGCACGTCCGCAACACCAAAGGACTGAACACTCACATCCATGCCAACCCTCCTCCACGAATACACCACAATGGCAGCAAGGTGTCACCACCAAAGAGCTTTAACATGTGAGTTCTCACACATTTTTTAACTTGGATGCCTTTAGTTTGTCCAAAGATAACAGCTGGGTCATGGATTTCTGTGATTTCTTCATTTTCCTACTAGCTGTCTGTCTGGATCTGCATCGGAGAACACCTTCAGCCGCGTCCGCTGCAACAGCCAAAGTAGCAGCAGCCAAACACCCTCGCCGAAGATGCACAATTCCCCAAGTTTTACTTTCGGGTGCCCCCCACCCCGAACTCATACACAGCACAACAGCAGCGGACGTGGAGGCAACAAAACACTCGGGCCAGTCAGAGGTAAGTTGAATTCCCAACTATCTGCCTGTGCTGTGGCTGCCTTTTTTTTTTTTCTTTTCTTAAGTCACATCTCCTTTAGTGGTCCTCTGCTCCACTCTCTCTCTCTCTGTATTACAAATCCTCTCTCGTGGTCTCTCTCTTTCTCATTTTCTTCTCTTTCCTTTTCTTCAACCTCTTGTTTGTTGCTGTTGGAGCTGTTCAGAAAGGCTGGCTGATGTGTTATTGTCTGCGTGAATGTTAGCTTCTGGTTTGCTGCGCGTGACGTGAAACTGGCCACAGGTTTGGGATGAGCTTGGTGTCCTGGATGTTAACGACCTGTAACATCCCCCACATTACCCCCGCATGACCTTTGCATGACCCCTTTTCCTGCTGCTGTGTCCTTACCCTAAAGAAATTTTTCTCACAGTATGGATAATACAGTATTCTAACATGATGTTTAGAGTTAGTTAGAGTTATCAAGTTTCTTTTCTCCTTTTAAAGAAATATGATGAGTGCAGAATAGACACGCGTCCCTGTCTCAATAACACATGTACCAGGGTTTCCACCAGTGTATAAAGGGTTTGCACGTGACATCATGGGCATGTCGAGCTGTCCGCTATATTGGACGTGATAAGCGTCACTACTTTTTTGGCTCTTCACAATGTCTGTATTCTGCTACATCAGGGGTGGGCAACTCCAGGCCCCGAGGGCCGGTGTCCTGCAGGTTTTAGATCTCACCCTGGGTCAACACACCTGAATCACATGATTAGTTCATTACCAGGCCTCTGGAGAACCTAAAGACATGTTGAGGAGGTCATTTAGCCATTTAAATCAGCTGTGTTGGATCAAGGACACATCTAAAACCTGCAGGACACTGGCCCTCGAGGCCTGGAGTTGCCCACCCCTGTGCTACATGGTTGGGTGCAGCAATCATCAGAGACAGAAAAAAAATCTTTTTAACCGCTTTCCTGTTGTTTCAGATAGAAGAATATGAAAATAAAGTTGGCAGATAAAGGCATCAGATAAACAATTTAACAATTATAAGTTAATTACATTTTTAACCTCCTAAGACCCCAACTCTTTCGTGGCATGTATTTTTAATTTCTCCTTGCTATTTGGGCTGATTGGGACCTGATGAATGTAAAAACAAAGAATTACATTTTGTTGTTTTTTACCTGATTTTTGTCTCTGAGAAAAAGGAGATCCACAATTATTAAAGGGCATTAAAGAACCTGGCAAATGTTATGACTTTATTCTGTTTTACTTACTCTGCTCATATTCATCCACTTCGGTCCATTAATCACTGTAAGATATATCCTTCATCACTTTATTTCAATAGAGTTGAATATGTTTTGGTGTTCTCCAGCTTGTATATACATGCATGCTTTTAGGTCTGTTCAATATAATGATATATATCGGATGACGATATAAAAACATCTGTCGTTTCATTTTACGCTATCGTTTGTTTCGTGGTGTCACAAAATAAACTGTTTACGGCAATGTTTTTTCATCGTTTTGATGGTCACTGTAGTGGCTATATTCATTTCTTTACGTTCCCTCTTTCTCTTACATTTAAAATAACCACACTACGGATGGATAAGCAACTTTTTTTATGCGTTGTCGTTAGCAACAATGACGGTAAACCCAGCTTGTGGCTCCGCTGTCTGCTTGTTTATTTTTCCACATTAACCTTTCACAATAAAGCTGAAGATCTGTTGAGATTTTTCAAAATAAACTGAAATGATGACAAACAGAAGGACCAGTCAAAACAAATCGAGGACCTTATTCCTAAACGAGGGGCTACCTCTGTAGCATGGACATGGTTTGGTTATGAAAAGTCTGACACGGACCAGAAAACTGCACTACAGAATTTACAGAAAATGTAAAATTTTTGTGATATATATTGTTGTCGGGACGATAAAGGTCTTATATCGGGATATGAGATTTTGGTTATATCACACCTACATGCTTTTTACTTTCTCTTCATGCTGGAAGTGTGAAAAAAGATATAGCGATTGTCTTCCTTTTCTCTTTCCTGGCAGAAACCCTGTGTACCAAAAGAATTTCAGTTTGCTTTCATGAGTTTTTTTGCATTTACTTTGCGTTACCTGTAATGACTTTGTTCTCAGTGCATGCAGGGTAGTTTCAGCCGCTTTGTGTATCCCTACGGTCCCTGCACGTCTCTGAGCAGGTGTATGTGTCTCCCTCTCTGTAGACACTAAGCCCCAGGAGAAGAGACGCCCCCCCCATCACCACCGCTTCATCCTCCGGTCTCCCAGCAACAGCCACACACCCGCTCGTCCCCCACTCTCACCCCCTTCCTCCTCGTCCTCCTCATCTTCCTCAGTGTGTGCAGCAGGCTCCTGTCCCCTCCCGGCCTCCGTCAGTATGACAGGTCTGTACTCCCTCCAGCCCCCCAGCCTCTCCACCTTGCTCCCATCCCTGCAGGCCCTGCCCCGTCCTGGGCTGCTCTCCAAACTGAGTCCCCTGCTCCTTCAGAGCTTACCGCCGGCCGCCAGCAGTCCAACTGGGCCCACCCCGGACTGAATCTGACTTAAACCATGAAACACTGGGCACATGTCCTTGTGCGAGATGATTGAGTGAGATTGTCTTTTCAGAAACCAGCCTGGTAGTCCATGTAGGTCAAAGCGTGCGTGCAAAACATCACTGGTGCTAGTAAATAATTTATTTTCTTTCTGCACAGTAATTACATGTCTACAGTTTTAGCACCTTAAGGTAAATAACACTTTCACTTGAGAGCGAATGTGTTCCTCAGATCTCAGCTATGACTGAAATGCTTTTTCTCACCGACCTTGAATCAAGTGCTGGTTGCCGCACTGTCCTCTGGCTCTTTGATAAACATAGCAGACTGGTTAGTAAATGGGGATATTTGCTTGGGTACCTAATATCTGCTGTCCTATAAGACGTTCAGAGCACACAGTAGATGTTATCCGTAGACATCATAATATTATAATATGGATCCAGACGAAGCTTTTTCTGTATACAATAATAAGCTAAAGCTAATTACCACGTTACTCTGCTCACCATTTGAAAGTAGCCGGGAGATTTTCTTCTTTATTCGCACAGTTGCTTTTGTGATGCGTTTAATGTTTGAATTATTTATTGGTTTTATTTGACTTTTGAGACATATTTTTATAGACTGAACACAGTCAGACTTTATTTTCTTTAAAAGCCTTCCAAAGCACCCTCTGATCTGATCTGTTGTCTTTGGGTTTCGCTTTAATGTTGATTTGTAAAACGATGTCACAAGTCGATCACATTATACTGTCATTTGAGGCTAAACATTTAAATAGCTTTTTTTAATTTCTTATGATTCAAAGTGACATTTAAAGGTTTGCTTTTAGATTTTTGTACACAAGTCAGTTTTTCATTATCTAAATACCATTAAAAATAAATAAAAACAAAAACCTGCATCATTCCAATGTCGGACCAACATTGGTCATGACGTTATAATCACAGCATAGCCTACTGCCAGAAACTGTGTACCCTCATTAGCTTAAGTCCTTAAGGGGCACCCACACAGGAAATGTTGTGCGGCTCATTCGTTGGCATTTACCATCCTCATACATCAGTAAACAGCATCCTTCCCTCTCATTGGTGATAGCTACAATTTCTCTGATTATCGTTGACTTTGGTCACCATGTCACTCACTTCCTGTGTGGAGACCTCATTATGGATTTTGCAATCTTGTAGCTGCTTTGGGATAACTACGGTTGATTTGTGGGGCTATTTGCCAGCAAGTAGTATTATATGAAAAGAATGAGTTTAGCTTATAACCAGTTTGACTGGCAGGTGTTTATTGTTTTTTTAATATGACACTAACACTGGTCTGGTGTAAATATGGTGAAGACTTTTTGTTTGTTTATGTATTATATGTTTCCTTAAACCGATGAAGATAATATTTATCCTAATTTGTTCAAGCAGATAGACATGTTCCTTGTGTAAATCGATCGTGGCAGGTGTGTAGTAGGCTGTCGACGGCTAGAGTTAATATATCTTGTGGTAAGCAGTCATGAGAAGCTGCCATGTTGTCTAAGATTTTACTCATCTATTGTGGAATTATAGTAACTTGTCTGTAATTCGTTTTTTGCGTGCTGTTATCCAAGTACTTGATGATGGTCTGTGTTTTAGGACCGGCCGTTTATGTTGCACTGAACATGCAGAAGTGAATTATTATTTATTTATTTTTTCTTCTGTTTTAGAAGGAGCAAACAAACCAGACCATTAAGGGATCAAAATAGCTTTCACAATATCTGGCCTTTGCTCACTGTAGCTACTGTCTGATCCAGTGCTGTTACACATTGTAGTTAAGCTGTGCCTTGCTTTGTTGTAAGCAGTAGGTTTTGAAGGTCCTGCTCCTATTGTGATCTTATAGGGTATATATCCTTCTTCTTCATCTGTCTTTCATATTCAGTGTGACTTGCCTAAGTTGCACTGATCTCACAACATAAATTTCTTGCGAATTCAAGCGTTGTTAAGCCAAATAAAAAGCTCTTGTAGAAACAGCCCTTAATACTCACGCTGGGCTCAGACTACATGATACTTCAGTCTGTCGCAGTGGTCGATGTGTCAGGTGATTAAGAGTTATAAAATCTTGTTCATCTCTTCTTTCACAATCAGTGTGATATCATTGGAGGTACAGTTGATTTTAAATAAGAGTGTCAACAGAACAGCAAACAAAGGAGTGTCTATGACGCCGGCTGTCTTGTGTTACTGCTTCTCACACTTCTTCCTAACTATACTGGAACATCATTCTCTCTTTTGTAATGTATGCAATAGTACACCTACCTTATATGCTAGCCCTTTTGTTGGCACATAGCTTTTTTTTTTTGTCTATCATGACACCCTATTGGCATGCGTTACTCTCATTTTTGTTCCCAACCTCCAATCGATGCTTTATGTGACTCAGATCTGACCAGCCTGGTATCGTATAGTCTGAACACGGCATTAGCTTCAAATGTCAGCTCTCTAAGTTAGAGAAGCTCAGAAAACCCTGCAAATCTGATGGTTGTCTTGTGCTTACTGGACAGTAGTCTCATCTAATATTACTGTACTAAAGGTTTTAGTGTAGCCTCAGCTCAGTGGAGTTACGATCTATCAGTTTAGATCAGTGCCCTGCTAAATGGTGAAGGAGTGTTCTGTAGTTGTTGTTTTTTTCCTGCTTTCTCACTGTGAGCTATGATGTTCTGTGTCCCAGTTGTTTCAGCCTTAAAGCGTCTACGTCTTCATTGAAAATGACGAACTCAGCTTTAGGTGAAAACACTGTATGCATAGTCACATTCTCAGTAGGTCTTTCGGCTTTATACTCCTTATGAGAATTGTGCCGTTTCCTTCGATGTGGTGCTAACCTTCTATACCAGACTACAGTTATGTGTTTGTCCTTGTAACGTCTCTACAATTGTCACCTTTCTTGAATGTGCTGCTGTCTTTTAGCGCCTCTCTGTTTAACCTCTGGAATAAAAACTATCCGTTTGTCAAGCAGCTACAGAGTGTGGGTCCTTTTGCTCTCTTTTGACTCTGATTGTGATCTTTATTTTTCAACTTTCACGTCAAGGAAAAGATCAACACCAAAACTCTCACCACTTAAACTTAGTTAGGAGTATATGTAGATTATGAGATATTACAGGACATTCAGTTATTTCAACATATTTGGTTTTTGCCAGCATAATTGTGATACTTTAAACATACACACACTAAATGGCTTAAATCTTAAGTTTTATAAATCAGATTCTTAGTGTTTCATCTTCCACTCTTTGTTTCTCCTTTCTTCTCTTTGTTCTGTTTATTTATGTGTCTTCATGTGGTTGACAGGCATTAGCTGCCCGGACCTTGAGACTGGTGGACCCAGTTCTGCGGTCTGGTCCAGAATGCCTCTACCTATACGTCCTGGGCACATAGGGAGAGGGTGCCGAACTCTTACAATCACTCATCCCCCCACAGAAGCTGGTAGAGAGGTTAGGTTACCTTGCTGGCTCACTCACTGAGCAAATTCACATTTCCATTATTAACACTTTGTTGCAAAAGATCTCCCGTATTAATATACACTTAGACTATGATGTGTTGTTGTAATGTCTCCATGTGTCACAGACTGCTAAAGACCAGGGGCCTGAACACATCCTTTCCTCCATCAAATTTAGCAAGTAAGCCCTATCTTTTTTTTTCTTTTTTTTGCATTGTAATAATTTGAATCCAAAACAGTCAACAAAGGCTGGGATCTGAAAAATGAAATGAAAACCACACTGGAAACCCCTTCTTCATGCTGATATTTTCTTTCTTGAATAGCGAAAATGTTAACCTCTCTGTCGCCTGCCCAGGTGTGAGCTGCAGCCCCACGTCAGCCGCATTCCCATCCGAAGGATGGGGTCGACTGACGCACCTCCCAAACACAACAACAAAGCATCTCCATCTAGCAATAACCCACCAGGAGGTAAAGAGGTGTCTGCTACCATGAAGGTGTGGAAGCTGCTCAGACCTGGCCTCCACAGACACCTGTCATTGTCAGGCATGTATACCTGCTTGTTGCTCTGGGCTGTTTATGACATAGATTACAGAGATGAGCTGACCAATGATCAGTTAAAAATGGGGATAAGTGACATGAAGGCATCTCATAAAAGTATGTTTTACTTGATATTAAAGGAGAATCGTTTCTAAAACAACAACATAGAACTCATGATTGTGCTTATTTGTGCATCTGACCACAGTGTACATGAAATGTAATGAGATAACTTTGAATGACATCCAGAGAATTTTCAGATACCACTTTTGAAGCTCAGATCTGTACATCCATATAAAGGACACACATTC
>NW_005187414.1:3159547-3188614 GCF_000239375.1 Pundamilia nyererei
TTCTGTGATGTAGTGAACTGAAGAGCTGCGCCAAGGCCCAGCATGACAAAAATAAAGATTAATTTCAGCTTCAAAACTTTGGAATATGGAGCTGAACTGAGTGTAACTGGTCTTCTTTAATCCAGGGAACACGCCATCTGTGACCATACACTGCAATCCCCTCTCATTCACATCAACCAGACACAAGAGTCTTCCTGTTAAAGGGGAGTTTTTCCTTCCCACTGTCGCCTAAGTGCTTGCTCATAGGGGGTCATATGATTGTTGGGTTTTTCTCTGTATGTATTATTGTACAATCTACTGTACAATATAAAGCGTCTTGAGGCGACTGTTGTTGTGATTTGGCGCTGTATAAATAAAATTGAATTGAAAAGAGTAAAAATAAACAGATGGAACCCAGCAGTCTTTAGACTCAGAAATGGACTTTAATAAACTGCCTCCTGCTGGAGCATTTTATTACTGCACTACATAATTTTGTGTCCACTAAAATGTAACAATTTCTGAAGTACTGGTCCTTAAATCCACAATGTCACCATCAAGTTTTACTTAATACTCCCATTTCCCATATTACAGTGGACATCTCACATATTCTTTGCTTCCCTCTGTTATTCCATTCTGCAGGTGTATCTGAGAAAGAAGCTGCCATACAGCTGGCCTCTAAAGCTTTAATGAAGAAAAGCACAGACAGAAGTATCACGTGCAAAGAAAGTGCTATCATAGAAAGTGCAGCAGAGGACATGGGAACACAACAACAGGTGAAAACCGATGTGCACACTTCCTGTTGTTAATGTACATTTAGATTGAAGCTATAATTTAATATGAATAACTAAAAGATGACTAGGCTGTGTGATGTTGTCTTTAAAGGCGGAGGAAACTCCAGTGACTGTGCCTGACACTGTGAACATGTGTGAGACAGTAACCCTGTGTGGAGAAGCCTAGGAAACCGACAGCCTAAAAATATCATATTGAGCAATTGAATACTTCAAAATGTGAGAGGGGCTTGTCACCAGTGGAGGATTGGTTGGGGCATGATGATGTGCAATATAAATAAAAAATTTTATGTTTAATCGTATTGTTTTTAGCCTTTTTGGGCAACATTTAGAACCTAGAATTACCTGTTACAACTACTGAGCAGCTTTTGTTTTTACTGGAATAGCTGAAGGTTAAGTGCCTTGCTCTATGACATTACATTAGCAGCTGTATTGGGGGAGTGGTTCAACCTTTTCAAATTTTTCCAGCTGCTCAAGAATGCAGACTTGAAACATCCTTGAACATTTCAGCTACCATAATTGTACCTCACATTTCCTGTTTTTGTGATTTAAGTTGCATTTTTCTGGTCCTTGCTGCTCCCCTCAGATACCGACCAATACTGTTATGCACTGCTAAATATTTTATTAGGCAGCCACTTGTACAATTACAGGGAAGGGCTGATTTTTATTTAGACTCATAAGCACAATAGCAACTTTATAATCTCATTATCTCTATTGTGGATGTTTAACAAATGTGACATGAGTGTATTTATTCCACTTTTGTGATTTGCACATACTGTTTATAAAATGGTTTTCACCTACTTGGACTTTTTTTTTTTTTTTTAGTTTTTGTGATTCTACTCACCATAAAAGTAAATGTCACATTATAAAATCCTCCTGCGTGCAGGTTTAAAATAATGTATTATGTGTATAAGAAACCAAAATTGCTGAAGCTAAAACAAGCTTTGTGTGAGGCTTATGGAAGTCGAGGGTTAAGTTAATGCTGCAAAATGCACTCAGTGAGGTTAATGAAGGAAACGTGATGCATCCAAATGGAGTGAACACCTAAATAGTTACCCGTTTGTACTGAATTAACTTTTAACTTTTCTTCCTTTTATATGTACATGTGTATATTTATTCATATAGCGTTCGTGTTTTGGGGTTTTTTGCAAAGATTGTGATGAACAAAACTGTGTTTAAATTTGGAAGTATAAATAACCTGCAATAAACTCCATGTATTTTAAAGTTGCATAACAAATGTTTACATGTGTACAGAGCAGGTGAAAAAATACAAAGACTGTAGAAATTCAAATTCAAACATGTTTATTAGAAAAAGAAAAAAAGATCCTTGTGCAAAAAGAAATTACACCTCTTAGAAAGAGGAGATGATGAGGGGGATGATGTAATCAAGGTGGTGGTTTTGACGTCCATCTCATCTGTGGGGAGGAAAAGAAAGCCTCAGTCGTTTCACAGTTGTTAAACCTTAAAATCCTGTTTGTTTGTAATTATTCCTCCAGATTTTTAGTAGTGCTCAGTGATCAGCCATGAACTAGGATGGAACAAATTAACTCTATATATGTAGCCCAATAACCTTTATTTCTGTGCATTTTCCTTTATTAATGACACTTACTGAAAACTGTAGAAGAGACTTTTCTTCAATAATAGAATAATGTAGCACTGGCAGCATCAAAATTATACTAACTAAATGTAAAAGCTGCCATACTATAAAACAGTTATAGATGGATTTGAGTCATGTTTTTTAATACATGGGGGTATACATAATAGAAACACAATAAAAAGAAAAACTGAAAGAACCTGCTTTTGTCCAATTTGTTATTTTATGATGATCAACATCAGAAATGACAATGTTAAAAGAAAAAAACGCAAACAGTGTCTGACCTCACTGACCTCTGCAATCATACTGTACAACTCTACTCCTGCTTCTTGGGGTTATTCACAGCAACGTAGTGGTATAACACCACTAGCAGGAACAAGGAGACGCCAAGCATGTTGGCAAATATGGCCAGCTGCACGTCTGTCACCATTCTGCAAAAGGACACAGAGGCAAGATTAGGCAGGTGCTGGGGTGAAGAAAAAGTGTGTTACATCAGTGGGTAGTAGGAGAAGAGGCATTTTCAAAAGGTTAAAATAAAGTCATGTTTATTTTGTATATTCTGTGCTTATTTTTACAGCTTTGGCAGATATCTGAATGCATTTCAGGAACTTTCACCAGTTTCAAATAAATGTCATTCTCTTTCACTAGCGACTTGAAAGTAAGGCATGACAATTATGTCACAAATTAACACAGAAAGTTGGGAAAAAATGAAATAGTAGCGAGATCATGCACAACTTCATGTAATGTTACAATTAAGTGCCGACATTTTGCACGTTGCCGCAGTTTGCATATTAGGATTTTTATGTGAATCAACAGAGTGATAATAACAGATAGGAGTGATCGGATAGTTTCAAAATAATCCGCCAAATTATCATATATTTTAGTAAAATTTCTAAGTGGACAATCAACGTAGCTTTAGCAATGCTAAGCATGCTAACTACTAACACCCCCACGAACTGAACTAAGTAAAATAAGTAACGTTTCATATTATATTTCAGCAAAATTACAAATTTTATCCAAGTGCAATCACGTTTACCAAATGTTATCACTCACATTTTCTGTTAAATTGCTTTTTAACTCCCGGTTCGAGCAATACTCCAGCTCTCCAACAGCAGGTAAGCGCAGTGACGTTTCTTCCGGTCAAAGAGGAAAGCCACGTCACATCTAGGAGCGCCATAGAAGCTGTTTGATTGATGGAGTTGGTGAGCAATTAACAGGAGTCAAAACTGTTTCCGGCACTCTAAAAGTTATTTTAGCATTCTTTTTTATCAGGTGAGACCACAATCACCATACCATAGTGGAAGAGGGACCCAGTCAACAGAATTTCATGGAATTTTGTGTGGTTTATTTTTTCAGGGTCCTCCAGGCCTGCGTGGCGGTAGTGAGCTACTGTTACCTTTAACCGGGAAGGGGGTTGCGCTCCGTAGGAGTGGCCCCTATGGTTCGACATCGCCTCACCCGGCGTAAACGAAGGCGGCCAAGCTAGATGGTACTTGAACACGGCAGCTAACATTGGAGAGTTGCATTTCCAAAGGAAGAGATATTTAGTTATCTCGTCTTTGAGCCAGACCCTACCGCCATGGCTCTTTACGAATATGTCACTCAGGAGCAGCTTGCGGGCTTCGACAAATATAAGGTATGATTTATAGGTTACAATGGCATGCTAGCCGCTGAGCGGACAGGCTCTGTGCGTTTAGCAGCTAGTTGTCACGATCTGCAGGGTGCTTCCCCTGAAAAATGTGTAAAGGTACTCAGAGTTTACGGAACGATACCGGATGTTTGCCATTTTTCCTGTTGAAAATAAAAGCCGCAAAGTAGCTCATCTCATATTCACCAATGGTACGTTTTTTGTTTGAAATTTTTGCTCGGAAGTGTCCTTATTTTCTGTGTTTTACTTTACATTTGGTGCATATGCGCTAACAGCTAGCGACTCCTCTCTGCTTATGTTGTATTTGAATGGAGGCTTCTTTGCTTTGACAGCACAATTCAGAGACTTTATCTATTTCCTTTTTATTGGACTCCAGCTGTTAATATTTTTTTTATTTCAGCCACTGTAAGGAATAAAACTGCTAACGAACACCTGTAATGGTAGCGTGGAGAGGAAACCATTGAATTGGATCCAGTAGGATATGAGAAACAAAGAAGCACATTAAAAACGTCTAAATTAATTGTAAAATATCCTGGGGTGTACAACATTGTCTTTTGATCGGTTTTGAACGGAATCACACTTTGTGTTTGCCAACTAATAGCATTTTAGTTGTTAGTTAATTCCCATAAGGATGCGCTTCACTGGGCTATTACCAGTGCGCTCATCTGTAAGGGCATGGAAGTCATGGAGTATTTTAAGTAGTAAGTTGATCTTTGAATATCTTCATTTTGTTAACATGTGCTATAACATTACAACTTTTTCTATATGTTTTGCATTATTTCAGTCAAGTTTCTTCTTCCTTTTAAAACCCTAGTGTGGGTACTCAGGCTCCTTCCTAATACCTCATGCTTTTAATGCTTCAGACTGAAGCAAAAGCAAGAGTCGTCATATATCTCTGATTGTCACAAGAAACCATTTTTTCCCAGTTTTTTCCTTGTAAGTGGCTTCCCCTGTCTAATAGCAGCCGTAACCCAAGCACTGGTTTCTAGCAGGCAGCAGAGAAGGACAAATGAGAGCAAATGAGGGGATTGTGGCTCTCCTTGAAAACAGAGGTTGCTTTCTCAAAAGGGGAATAAAGATGCATATAGATGAGCTTTAAGTGGGAAGAACACAAGAGCGTGGAGATTGCTCAGCTGATCAGTTCACTTTTTTTCTGTCACTCCACTTCTCACATTCATTTGTAACAGGTCACAGACTGCAGGGCCACCTTAGTTGGTGTGAAAGTGACATACTTGTGTATCTGTTAGTACACACAGACTATGATTATAGTGCCTGTTTTTCCATGTATGGTTATATTTAATCACACAGGTGATTACACAAACAACCTATTATGTCATTACATATTATAATCATCATTATCTGCAGTGAACACGCTGTCAGTATTGCAGTAGTAGATAAACATTTTCATATTAGGTTAGATAAATCATTGTGTAGGCTTGAGTGAGAGCACTGTGTAGTAAAATTAGCCTGTGTCCTTAGTTGGCTGTTGCAGTATTAAGTGCTGCACTGTATTCACAGTGAACTTGGAAAGTGAAGACTGGGGAGCCCAGCTTTTGTAAGAACAGTGTATTTAACAAAAACAAAGCAAAACAAAAAAACAATAGTTTTGTGTAGTCCCCTAAAAATGAAGATCCCACCCTTCTTCCAAGTATCTAAGAGTGACAGTGTGATCAAAGTCTATCGCAGGAGATGGGTGTGCCAAAGGATAGATATCAAAGAGTCAATATCTACTCATAATAGGAAAGCCTACCAAAATAAAACACACAGTCCAATGCAATAGAGCTTTTACATTGGGTCCTACAATGGAAAAAGGTGCACACTGCAATCAGATTTATTCTTATTTAGTACCAAGACGGTCCAGTTAACAAGGCAGTTGCTTTGCTTTATCTGCAATGAAATACAGAATTAAAGACCTGTTTGTGATCACACCTCTGTGCCTCTTTGCAGTACAGCGCAGTGGACTCGAATCCCCTGTCCATCTACGTCATGCATCCTTTCTGGAACCTTGTTGTGAAGGTGAGGAAGACCCGTCCAGCTTAATGTGTCAGTTGCAGGCTACATCATTAATGAGATTTCCAGCCGTGTGCTGTGATACAGTAGCGAGACGACCTGATGCATTACCAGCGCGCATTTTTCTGCCAGTGTCAGAACACATCAGTCACTGATTGTAATGGTTTGTTTTAGATTTGGGAGGATTTTTTGTTGTTGTTGTTGTTTTTAATGCTGTCATTTAACCAGACAGTCATTTGAAAAGGTTCATATTAATATACATAAATCTTCTATTCAGCAGTACTAATTAAATTCCAGTTATTCAATATGCCATTACTATGATGAGAAAACTGTGTGTGAGAGCTGAGTGCCATGATCATGAATTGTTGTTCTCACAGCCTCTTTTTTTTTTTTTTCTTTTTTTTTCTCTCACTCTTTTCTCAACAGTTTCTACCCACATGGTTGGCACCAAACCTCATTACATTTACAGGCTTTATGTTCCTTGTGTTGAACTTCCTCATGTTGGCCTTCTACGACTTTGACTTCAATGCATCTTGTAGGTCATTCACTTTTTCCTTTTTCTTAAACTGGGGAGGGTTGCTCAGTTTGTTTTCCCTCAAACAGACTAGACGTGGGTTGAATCCATCGCTGTTGTCTAGAGTAGGAAGAGAGATTCAGGCATGTGCAAGTTTGTTTATGGAAGGCAAAGTCCAGCGATCGACTGCCTATGGTGGCTCATGGTAATCACTAACCCGTTACGTCATTAACACAGGCAACAACACTCAGGGAGCTGTTCCTGTTTACATGCCCAGACTACATCTCTGTATTGCAAATAAGATACTTTGCTCAGGCGTGTCTGCTGTCCAATCTAAGTGGTTACCTTATACACACATAAATGAAACACTCATGGACAAAAGGCTGACCTCTACAGTCAATAAGAGGGCCGGTCAGGATTTTATCTGTCAGTACTGAGCTCTTACAGGAATAGCTAATCCAAACAGTGCACACATATTAACAGTTGTCCTAAAATATTGACTTTTTTAGATTGGATAACATTGGTCTAGTGAGTGGAATCAGTAATGTGGAAAATTACTCTAGTCTAAGTTTTTCATGATCTCCGTGTGTCGTGCCATATACTCACAATGTTTGTTTCTCAGCTGCAGGATACCAACACGTGCCTAGTTGGGTCTGGGTTGCAGCGGGGATCTTCAACTTCTTAGCCTATACACTTGGTGAGTTCTGACCTCTGCAACTCCATGTGGCTTGTTTTTATTTTTATTGTACATTTTTTTCCCCCTTCTTACTCATGGGAAGTAGAGAAACTCACAGGGAAGTGCAGTGCCCCTCGAAAGCTTAAAGGCCCCTATTCTGTTTTTGTTTCGGATGTTTACTTTATAGAATGAGGCACGCAGACACCTGTTTTTCTGGATTGTTTATATGCACTCATGTTACATCTCATAGCATTACATTTTCATTTTTTAGAAGTATCTCTAACTGAAATCATAAAAGTTATCAGACTATTTGTAACTTGAATCAGATAAAGCTGCACTTGTCTGTCTAAAGCTATGCATGACATCCTGGAGGTATGTGTATGAAATATAAGGGACCAACCACCATTGCAACAACATTATAAGAGTAAATATATTGCACTCCCAATTCTGATATCTATATATTTTATTTAAAAAAACAAAACTTGAAGGAAAGCATATTTGAAATAAAATTGTTGTCTGATATTCAGTATGATGTGTGGTTGTCAAGGCTGAAAAAAAGAGACGTATCTTCTGACAAGTAGCAAGGTGGGGGAAATCCAGGCTGGAAAAAAATGTCATTGGGGAAATAGGTTTCAGTACATATGGCTGCCCACTTAATAGCTATAACATAAGTACAGTGGTCCCTCGCTATAATGCGGTTCACCTTTCACGGTCTTGCTGTTTCGCAGATTTTTTGTGTGTGCAATTTTGCATGCTTTTAAAAAAACAACCAACAACACATTTTTAAACAGCGCATTGTGTAATGTGTTCTGATTGGCTGTAGACCACTGTCAATCAATCTCGTGCCGTGTCTCTTGTACAGTACAGAACGCGTTCAGCTTGTAAAATGTATCTAAATCTTTGATCGCTAGCGGTGTGACTCTGAAGTGCTGTATTGTATGTTTGTAAGTTTTCTCCAACAAACAAAAAAATGTCGATGAAACGTTTCGCACCGTCAAAGGCAATCACGGGTGCCTTTGGTGTTATTCTGTAATACTGGACTTATTTTTACTTTTAGAGTGTTTAAACCATAAAGAAAAGTGGGAAAATGTTCATGCCTGTCGGAGTAAAGTGTAGAAAGTGTGTAGTGAGGGGTTTTACAGGCATAAAACATCTATAATAATTGTAAAAAAAAAAAAAAAGTTAGCTACCTACCGTGGGTTATTTTTAGAACGTAAGTACCGCGATAAACGAGGGACCACTGTAATTGGCTTTTGTTAAATTCTCCCAATTCTGTTTGGTCTTTGGGCTGAAGGAAGGACAATACTCGGTGTATAAATGCTCAATCAACAATCGTTTATTCCGTACAATTCAACACTTTATGAGCCGAGACCATCCGGAGGAGAGATGAGCACGGGAAGGTGTCCGCCTGATCTTGAAGTGTCTGAGCGTTCCACACATTTATGTTATGACCTTGGCTTCCTGTGCAGTATGTTCTGTTCTTTTCTAATCAGACAAATAAGGTGATGACTCTCTGAAAACAGTATTTCTTATAACTCAGCAGTATAATGCATCATAAAACAATATCATTCATTCACAATAAATGAGCAGTCTAATGTAATACAAATCAGTTTAATAACTGTGATAGTTATCACCTCTTCAGGAGAATAATGCAAACTAAAACTACATAATGATTTCACAATCTTTAATTAGGGGTCTAACATGGCATAAGATAATATAATAATCTCACACTTTGAAGCAGCTTCATTCCCTGACTGTAGAGAAGGGTCACACTGCAGCATCCTGAAACGTAAGCCATTCCTGCTAGACTGCAGAGTTAGGTTAGACTTGAATCCTCTCTCCGTTTCTTCTGTTTGTCCTGAACACCATTAGTGAATGACTGATAGGGCTGTTCGATATAACGATATATATCGGATGACGATATAAAAACGTCTATCGTTTCATTTTACGCTATTGTTTGTTTCGTGGTGTCGCAAAATAAACTTTACGGCAATATTTTTTCATGGTTTTGATGGTCACTGTAGTGGCTATATTCATTTCTTAAAGTTCTCTCTTTCTCTTATATTTAATATCACCACACTACGGACGGACAAGCGCTTGTTTTTATGCATTGTTGTTAGCAACAAGGACACATAAACGTTTCAAAATAAAGCTCAAGATACTGTTGAGACTTTTCAAAATAAACTGAATCACGTGAAAGATGCAGAGTATTTACGGATGAGAAGCAAAAAAGAGCCGCCAAGTGCTAAAAAATAAAACCTAAAACCAAACGTTAGAACAGGCTTTTCCCCGCAGCACGCCGTGTAATAAATACTCACAAAGAAAACGGCGCCGTTACAACATATCTAAAAATGTATCGTTTCATGCATCGGTTAAAACATTCGACTCCAGGTACACGACGCCCAGCTGGAAACACTTCACGCAAGTCGAGCTGCCCGAGATTCACAGAATTTTACAGGAAATGTTAAATTCTTGTGATTTATATCGTTATCGGACGATAAAATTCTTATATCGGGATATGAGATTTTGGTCATATCACACAGCCCTAATGACTGATGACCTCAGTAATCACTGCGTGTAACATTAAATGTGAACGTTTAGACATGAACAAAGCCTCTTATCTCTGGGCATACTTTCAGTTTTGACTTTCTCATTGCAGGTTATGATAAATATCTTTTTATAATTCTCTGTTGCTCTCCCACTGACATGATCTGTGTTAGTTATACTGATCCCTTCTTATCTATCCTTCCGTCATACTCTGTGAACCATTAAAGTGAAGCAACCGTGATGTTTCATGTGAGGCTGTGCTCCTGAGTGAACTGAATGAAGCCCAGTTGTGTTGGTGTAACAATGAAGTGGGAAGTAGGAATGTTGCTCCCTTTGACCAGTTATGCTCAGCCTTAGCTGAGCAGAGATGTCATCATATATACATATCCCCATAAACTTGTACTGTATGTGCTGATCTGTGTCTGTCTGTGCTTTTTATAGATGGTGTTGATGGCAAACAGGCACGTCGCACCAACTCTTCCACACCGCTAGGGGAGCTTTTTGACCACGGTCTGGACAGCTGGGCCTGTGTCTTCTTTGTGGCCACTGTATACTCTATATTTGGGCGTGCGGAGAGTGGTGTTGGTGTGGTCACACTTTTTTACATACTGTGGGTGGTGCTGTTCTCCTTCATACTGTCCCACTGGGAGAAATATAACACTGGCATCTTGTTTCTGCCTTGGGGATATGATATCAGCCAAGTGGTAAGTTTTTGGGCATTTGGTTGATTGACAGTGTGAGACACTACTCTAGACTTCTAAACATCTGTCTTGTGTCCTGTCTCCTTGCAGACAATCTCCCTTGTTTACTTGGTTACTGCTGCTGTGGGTGTGGAAACCTGGTACCAGCCAGTTATTTTTCACCTTCTCTACAGAGACCTCTTCACCTTTATGATCATTGGTGAGCTGTGTTTAATTACTCAGTTACTGAATATGTTCATTCATTAGCCAAAGCAGTGAAACTGAAACTAATTTCTGCTGATTTCCAGCTTGTTCCTTCACTGTGACCTTACCTATGAGCCTCTACAACGTCCTCAAGTAAGCACAACTTATATCAGCTTTAGATCATATTTTCTTTTTTCTCTTGCCTTTGCTAATTCTGTTCTTAACTGTTTTCCCACGGTGCTTTTGCAGGGGTTACAGGAATAACACACTGAAGCACAGCAGCCTGTATGAAGGTTTACTGCCTTTCCTCTCGCCGTTTCTTCTGTTTGTGCTGTCCACCATTTGGGTGATCTACTCTCCATCCAACATCCTGGAGCTGCAGCCCAGGATCTTCTACCTCATGGTGGGGACAGCTTTTGCCAACGTCACGGTAAGTGTGTGATTTTTGATTATTATTATTTTTTTTGTGTTGTTTTTTTCCTTCATCTCTGCAATGTAGTTTCCTCAGTCAGAATTTCTCACTAGAATTTCAAACTCTGTACTGATACCCAGGAAAATACTTGATACCGTTTTCTATACCAAAGATTTCATTTGTGTTTTTTCAACTTGTCAAAGATGGATTACAATAGTCCTGGTCCATGCACATGTATTCAGCTACAGTCCTGTTTATTTCATATGCTTCTGGTGACTTGGCTGGGTGATGTGAGGAAAATGTAATATCGTGATATTTTTCGGCTATATCGCGATATACAATATACATCGCAATATGTCTTGAAACCCAGTGCCCCCGAACCAGTGCCCCCGAATCAGATTGCAGAGTTTAAAACAGTCTTAATTTTGCAATGGATGACTTTTGAGCTGGTGGAAAGTTTTCTTGGTACTGCTACCTTTTGCGGCAGTAGTTTTACGGCATGTTTTGCAAATTACAGCATTATGTTCAACATCCTCCCACTATCACCATATTTTTCCTTATCTGCTGGTATATAGACACGCATGCTCAGCACAGTGCGCGGGTAGAACATTTTCTGGTTGGGGGGGGGGTTAATGATGCATTCGCAGCATGTGGGAGAAAAGAAAATTTAGAGTGAGTTACATTCAGACAGCTTAATATTTCCGTGGCAACTTATACTGGATGGTTACAATAAAGCCATTTTAACCATCGTACGTGGAAAAACTTGAGATACATCGAGTTTATTCGATGTATCGCCCACCCCTACTTGGCACCGTATTTTTCTTTCTAAAATGAGTTGTTAAGGTGGCCTCCCACTGTTTCTGTTTAGCTGCTGGTGAACTTCAACTCAGGACTTTTCAACTTCAGTGTGAGACTTTAGGAGCAACACAACACTTTTTAGACCCTTATTGTGTTTTTCTGTTAAGTAATGCTGTCTGTTAACCTCACAGAGGGGCAAGACTAATAGCATCTGCTGCCTAACTCCCACAATAATGTTATCCTTTTATCAAGTAGCCACAGTTACTAGCTGTTGCCTTAAACCATAACTTAACAGATGGCTAATGTGACTGTTAAAACAGTATATAGGCTAACAGTAATCAGCCTGGTTAACATTTATGTTTAATACTTGAGTGTTGGTGAAACAGTAGCTTTACTGACCTCATGGAATTCCTCAGAAATAGAAGGGCGTCGGTCTGTAAGATGCTGAGTATCTATTTTAGAAAATCAAAAAACAAACGGGTACTATCGTGTTTTTGGAAATCAAAACATGCCATACATATTACTTTTGATGAAGTACATAGTTAATGCTTTTTCACGTGTTTTTTGTGAATGTGTTTGTCTTTCAGTGTAAGCTGATTGTGTGTCAAATGAGTAACACACGCTGCCAGCCACTGAGCATACTGTTACTGCCCATGACAGCGGTGGTGGTGTTAGCCATCACCAGGGTCTTCACCAACGAGACGCTTCTGCTTTATTTGTGGACAGCTGCTGTCGTATTAGCGCACATACACTACGGCGTGTCTGTGGTAAGAGCACATATGCAAAGAACATGTTTGATTCCCTGCTGTACAAAGAGGCTGCAGCTGTTCCAAAGACAAAGATGTGTTTGTTGCTGTAGCTCTGCCTTTATCCTGATTACCAGCACTGCAGCAGTGCCAGTAACACGCAGCCAACTGAGGCTAAGAAGACACTTAAAAAGCCCCCAAAAACTGTGATTGTGTTCATTTAGATCAAAACTTATAGACGTTAAACCACCAAATTCCAAAAGGTCTTCATTTATGTAGCCATTTTATACATAATACATCTTACTGCATGGCCTGTATAGCTGTAATGAATAATGCTTCTGTCCTATATGATTTAACTTGGAGAGAAAATGTGCATGTTAAAGAGCAATGGCCCAAAACCTGAACCCCGAGGAGACCAGTAATTTTCGTGTTCCTAAACTTTGCATTCAATGCAAAACTGAACTGAAACAGAATATATGAAGGCCTTTGAATTTGAATTAACTGCTGTTTTTACCTTTTTCGTTGCTAGGTAAAACAGCTCAGTAACCACTTCAACATCTTTGCCTTCTCCCTCAAGAAGCCCAACAGCGACTGACAGGAGGAGGAACGAATCGGCTTGAAAGGAGCAGAGGTTTAAGCTTCTCTCCTCCTCTGCTTACCGACACTTCACTTTCATCACCGCGGAAACTGCATCCCCTCCATCCATGACAACACTGCAAGTGGAAAGGACTAGGGTTTTCTTTTTCCAGTGTCTTCAAAAACACACAGTCACTCTGAGCACGCACGCTCACACTTCCCCTAACCTATCCACCAACCAAACTCTGGTGTCAGCGGTGTGGTGGGCCCAGGGGCTCTGGCTTCCGTCACTGATGATTGGCCAACTTGGTTGAGCCAATGAGGTGCAATTGTTTCCTACGGAAATGTGCTTCAGTCGCGAGGACAGGAGCCCAGACGAGCCATGCAAAGATAAACACTCGCATCGTTTGTTCTGCTATCTTTCGTGAGGGCCCTCATTGTCCCAGCGCAGTGCCCAGACCGCCCCCCTCTTATATTATCCATAACAAGTCAATGCCTAACCCTTAACCGCACACGTTTCTACTCCAGGCCTCCACCTCACACAGCCTGTCTTCTAAGTTCCGACTCAAAGTGAGGAAAGGCAGAAATTCCCCTCACTTATAAGATAGATGTACAAGCTAATTGACACAGGAAGATGCATTATTCTGTTTTAATGCAGATGAATAAATACTTTGCGGCAGATATTTGATTATAGACACAGCCACAAACACACACACGTGTACTCTTAAAAGTATTATGAATGTATCGTATGCCTTGGGGAAATGCCATTTCAGTTTTATTATATTAACAGGAATGCCTCAAGTAGTGTTGTTCTTGAACGTGACCAAACCATCAAACTCTGGCCACATGTGGCTCCACAGCTGGGTCCAGTGTTTAAGGTTCTGTCACCTTTTTTTTTTTAATGAGATGACTTATATATATATATAAATGGTATGTGTCAGGGGGATTTGGGGCATCCTTTTTTTCTAACTTAAATGAAACTGTAAAACATTGTACAAATTTCCCTCTGAAGTTCACTGTCTGCGCTGTCGTCTTAGAACAGAGTTGACTATAGAGCAAACCCAGGTGACTTTTACTAACTTTCCACTTTGACCTCTGAGCACTGGCTTCCTAACTCTACCTACTATCGGAGGTGTCGTGTCTTCATGCTGATTCGTTCTTTTCTTCTTCTTTTTTTTAAACACTTTTTTTAAAACTGTGTTTTGGTTGTAGTTTTTAACATTTTTTAACATACATCATGTCTTTTGGGGGGGGTTTGATTCAACTGTTGCTATGGCAATGGTGTGTGGTAAAGTTGCGCAGCACTTGAATGAAGAGTGGGTCCAAAAACCGCTAACGGAGCGGGCTCACTCTGAGGGAACAAGTCGTCGCACGGGACACCGCGAACTCCACAGCACCGCCTGGCTCCGTGGTCCCTCCTCACACTGATACTGTCAGCGCCTCTATTTTTGTTTTTTCTCAGCAGTGTGTCTGATAACTTCTCGTTGCTTTTTCCGGTCCTGTAAAACACTGTTCCTCTCTTGTGATTGTAACTATGTATCCAGTGTGATAGCCATTCAGTCATGGCCTCGGTACTTGGATTTTCATCAAACTGGTTTTTAAAGCATGCCGAGAGAAGAGGGGCAGGCTTGTTGTAGTTCAGCTCAGGTTGTTAGTTTCACCAGTTTGAGCTTCACCGTTTTTGAAAACCAGCCAAACCAGAAGAAAACCAGTATGTATGTATGTAAAGTTCTTGTTTACTTGGGGTACCTCAGTCTTTATTGAAAGGTGGGACAGGAAGAACCAATAAGCTGAAAATAAAAGGACAAAACTCAACACTGAATAAGAATTATAGGAAAACCTTGGACTGGGCTCAGGAACAGTCAGGCCGGTCAGGAGTTAATGTTTGTTTGTTTTCTGACTGAATACGATTTACAGTCATAGTAAGCATCATCTCTTTATACAGTCTTCTTTATTTTAAGGATACATAGGTAACATGCACTGGGGATATATAAACAACGCTGGTATCATCTCTGCAGTTTTACCACTTGTGCAGAAGTTTTGTACGTAAACTGTTACTGAGCATCACTGAACACTGAGACCACAACACAACCTAGTTACTGTCCCTGTATGGCTGGGAGGAACATGGACAGCTAAGTAGGTGATTGTGATTCGCAGTACCTGTTTTCAGTCATTATCGCATTATAACAGTTGACACTGATAGGACAGTTTTTGTTTTAATAAATGATGTTTATGGAGCCCCGCTTCATGAAGTAGATTGTAGTAATATGGCAACAACTGTGACTGATTTAAGCCCGGCACAGTGAGCTAACTGTGTCTCTGGTGGGTTTGTGCACTGTCTGGGTATGTACAGCTCCATGAGTACATGTCTGTTTAAGTATGGGTGTATACGCTGTATGTGTGAATATCTCTGTAAATACATATTATTATTTCTTCTTCCTTTTTTTTTTTTTTTTAAACTAAGTGGGATTGTTGACTGTCTGACAGTTCGTGATGGGGTGTGATGCCAGTCAGCAGCACAAAACACAAAATGGTCTATGGAACAGTGTTTAAATGTGTCAATGTTAAGGTTTTTTGGTTTTGTTTGTTTTTAACAATTGTAGGATTTATTTTTATTTTTATGTGTGCTGCTTTACCAGCTGATGAGATCACCTCCAGGTCTTTGGGATCCTGTGGAAAGGAGCAGTAGGATTTCCTCTCCAGGTTGCAGACACTACAAACTCAATCCAAACAGGGAATTCATATCAGAGAAAATGTTATCTGGGATTTTTAAAAATTAGTATTGAAAGAAGGAAACAAAAAATTGTCATGCTGCTTCCTTAGCAAGTCTTAACCACCCACCCTCAGATGAACCAAGCTGTTGTATAATGCTGCTCTGGCAAACGCTCCAGAGCCTCAGTGTGGCTTCTTGTGATGTTGTACTTAACCAGTAGAAGAAGGACTGTACGGAAACAAATAAAAATAGATTTCTTTAACATTTTGCTGTTGACTGAGGTTTCAACTTCAGGGCTTGGAAGCCTGTCATTTCTTAAGTGTCCTCCTGAGGGTAGCAGAGAGCAGCATTCACTCACCTCGTGTAGTAAGAGTGCTGCGCTGGGATTACATACAGCACTATGTTATTAGCTGCATGCAGAATATTCAGAGAAACTTTCCACAGTATCCCGACTGTTGTCTTTGAAGCTTTTGGGTGTCAGCGCAAATTTGATTGGTTAAAAGCAGTGAATATTACAGCTGACCCATCTAACAGATTTGAGCAGCACCTCATACACTGTTGTTTTAATATATGTGCCAATCCTCTTTGCACACAGTAGTGTGCAAGAGTCTCAGACCACCGGTCATTTCTTTATATTTTGTTAGGAAAATGGAAATAGTTGCTATGATTTATTGAAGCAAAAAAAGAATTTGTACAATTTTAATGAGCTTGAAACTCAATATTTGGTGTGAGTGCTTTTTTTCTTCACCAGTCGAGCCTTCTTGTCTTTTGTTTAAGTATTCAGGAATAGTTCTCCAGGCTTCTTAAAGGACATTCAAAGCTCTTCTTTGGACGTTTCTACCTTTTGGTCTGTTCTCTGTCAAAATGCTCCCACACTGCTTCAGCAATGCTGTGGTCCGGGCTCTGGTGGAGGCCAATCCATGTCTCACAATGTTCCACTGTGTGTTTTTCTATCAAGATGCTTTTAGTGCATTGGCAGCGTGTTTGGGATCATTGTCATGCTGAAAAATGAAGGAACTGGCAATCAGTCTTTGCAGAACGTATTGTATGGTGGAACAAAGTGACATGTTTTCCTAAAGACATGACTTTCAGATGCTGTAGATATCTTTTTAGGCGTAGCAGTCATTTAGTGCTCCAGTTGTCCAGTTCCCTGAACTTTAAGGGCAAACTGCACACTCCAATTTTCACAACTTAGGGTAGTATATATTGTAACTTTAGAGAAATATCTGCATTTCATAGTATATATTATCAGAAATGGGAAGCACTTGACCTTTGCAACAGATCTAATCTGACAAAAAAAAAAAACAATACGCTACTAAAATTGATAATTACTGATATTCAAGTGTCTTATGCTAAAATAAGAAAACATAAATAAAAATCGAACAAGACCTCAGCTGTAGAAAAATGCTTCCATTATTGCGCCACATTAAAATGAGCATTTTACCACATCATTTATTTCAGTTTCACTCATTTAAATAATGAAATTGCTTTAAAATGGAATATACTGTTGAACCTATTTACACGAACGGAAGAAGCTACTTTTAGTCGCTCCCTTTGTCGCAAGGGGTCGCCACAGCACATGCGTGGCGGATTTTTATACCACATGCTTTTTTTGACACAACGCCCAAGAAATCTGCATCTCCTCCTTGGATTAAACCAGCGATCGGTCGCTTGACAGGCAGATGTGTAAATCGCTACACTGCTGAGTCACATGTGGAAAGAAAAATAGTGAAAATAAAAGTTAAGAAGTGGAATGAACTAATATGTGGATTAAATCATCCACAGTTTTGCCCATGCAATGAATTCAACATCTCCACAGCTGCTCCACACAAAAACTGGTCGAATGAACTCCGACAATCTGCAACACAATTACATTTGAGTGGAATAAGGAAAACAATTAAACATACCCTAGTTTCCTCTGGTTAATACCTGGGAGCTATGCTGTTCAAGTGAGTTCAATTCATTGCACATTTCTAGCGCTGTGTGTGCCTCAGAGATGAAATATCAAAGGTAGGAACTGGCCCATCCTTGTGCATTATGCAGCTCATCCAGCAGATGGCGCTGTAGCTCAGAAGATGTTGCAGTTTTACTTGCGTAGAGTGGACCAGACAGTTGAGAACTATAAAAGAATTGTTTCAGCACACAGTTCTCCACAAAATGAGCTTCACACGTTGGCATTTTAAAGTCTTCTTCGTAGTATGAACAAAATGTGCCGAACTCAACACCCCTGACTTATGTGGCTCTGCTCTCTCTAACAGACTTCATTAGTAATTGATGTGTCCTTGCATGCAAGTTTGTCTGATAGCAAAAAGTTTGTGTGTTTTTGGTTTTTATCAGCTTTGCGCTCACAGAAAGACTGTAAAAATAAATCTCACGGGGAAGTTTAAGAGGCAGAGTACTGATTGAAAATGAATGAAAACTTTCAAACAAAGAGAAATCTGAAATGCTTAAAGTCATTAGGGCAGCTGCCAGAGAACATCAAAGAGGCAGAGTCCGTGGCAAGTTTGCCTTTAATAAATGCTTGTAGCTCACAGAGCTGTATGTTTGAATGTGGAGGCGCGTCGGGCCGGCCTCTCCATTGTGCATAGGTGCTGAGTCCTGCCTGTCAAAACAGCTGGCAGCTCCCCAAGATCTGTTTCACGAAGCAATGATTCATTCAAACAAAGAGCAAGCCGGGAGACTGTTGGCACATTAAACACGAGATCAACTTGATTGTCTGGGAACAACGGCCTGGTTGCAGAAGTGTTACAGAAGAGTGGGGGGGATAAATTACAGATGATCACTCATTTTCAGTCGATCATTTATACCTATTAACATCTGTGCACCAAACGAGTTCCACACTTTATGGAGAAATATATTAATCCCTTAAAATCTCACAGTCTTTTTGCTTGAAATGCTAAAAAAGTTTAAAGCTGGCCTCTTTGATAGCTGTGGTGGATTCACAGCATTAGCAAACTGAAAAAAGACCAAGAAGTCACAAAGAAAGAAGCTTTAGTTTCCTGAACCTAATCCTAAAGCACAGGGGACTTCTGCTGGGTCGATCCATGTGCTCAGTCTTCCAGTCACATTATTACTATTGTCAAAACGTGAGTCCTTGGGGCCACTTTCTGAAGCCATGAATTTTAAAATCATTTTCAGTGAAGAATTCTTTTAGACTGAGCTGAGCTCTAATCCATTAAACAGCACAGCTTCTGTGGGACCAGGTGGAAAAAACTTTGTCTTTAATAATATTTGCTAATGAATGAGTAACAATTACAACTGCACACTTGATTGTTCTCAAATCCACCCAGGAACATGTAAAACAGATAACTGACTAATTTTAACTGTCTGCTTATTAGAAACAAATGTATGGACTTTTACTAGGTTGACATAAACTGTGCACCTGTAGCGGCATCTCTTACTGTTTATGAGTGCCAATAATATTTTATAATGAACAGTTCACTTAAAATATTGTTTTTATTGGCTTAGATGTGATAAAATGTTAGTAAGTTTGAATGTTTAGTGAATATAAATGTAAATGACGACCTCTAGAGAGGAAGCTTTTTTCATGTCATGTTTTGTTATGTAGATGATGAGACACTTTAGTAAAAAGATTTCATTAGCCTTTATTTTCATTGCAGGAAAGATAAGAGAAGCGTTACATGGCAGAGAGAAGTTAAAAGACTGAAGTGATTCTCACTGAACCCAATTCATGAAGATATTAAAAGTGTCTGTCCATCCATCCCTGACCTTAAACTTTTACAGTGCTGTACTGTAGGATTTTGATGTGCTTCATGGACAAACAGGATTTTCTCCCCATTCTCCGATGATCTACCGCGCTTTGAAAGTCGACGTGTGTTTAAGCTGAGGGCGGCTCCCACGCGCCGAGGTTAAAACGTCTCTGGTCAGGACGTCCTTTAGTGAATTAGCTGGTGTTGATGCCCAACTGACAGTTAATCAGAGGTGGCATCAATTAAACTGCCCTGGGATCAGGTTGCTGCGCTGCGGTGCTGGGCGTTTTGTGCACCGCTGACCCCCCGTGACTCATATACGGACGCTCACGGTGAGCAGCTGGAGCCCAGTTAACCACCGCGCCACCCTGGACTGTTCCCGGCCCTCCACTGCGAGGTGACTCTCAATTATGGATGACCATCATTAGAAACTAGACACGCCGGAACACAGGGTTACCCAGACTGGCACACACAGGCGCGCACGCAAACACTGTGATGGACACAGCGATTATGCTCAGAGACACCCAAGACTATTGAAGTGCTAATGGAGTAACACCATCCATTTCATTCCATAAGCACTGCACCTGTAACCCCTGTGGCCTCCAGCTCACCACCAGTTAGTATTTTCCATATCAGTGTCATCGTTACTAGCAATTTAAAAATCTGTGTCATATCATGATATTCGAGGGGGGGTAGCTTAGTGGATGAGTTCTTCTCTTTCATGCATGATAGCGATACAATATTCTTGTCTATTGTACATATTTGTGGTTTTGTATCAGCTCTTAATCCTGCATTTGTTCTGGGATCATCTGGGGACATCTCTCATCAGTCGTTAACAGATGAACTGAGCTGTAGACTGTAGACGGTGGCATTATGCGTTCACAGTGTACGCGCACGCAGGCACACACATACGCAGACATGAAGGCTTCAGCTTACAAGTACAATCAGGGTACGTTGGGTTTTTTTGTGGGCTCTTTTCTGCAGCTTTTAAATACACGATTCTCCCTCAGGATTAGTCTGCACGGAGACAACTTTTTGTGCACAGACAATCAAAAGCAATCTAACGAGACCACATTGTTGCATAGCAATTTAGTAAAGACAAAGACACTGATCCACAGAGGGTGGTGTGAACAAATGCTAGTTAAGACAAGAAATTTACAATGACTTTATAAATGGATACAAAGACAAATGAGGAAAGAAGGGAGACTGGAGGGAAATGATGAGTGAAAATAAGATTTAGGACACATCTGCTGGGTTCAGAAAGCTCACGGCTGCTGTTTCTAATGCTTCTCTAATATTTAACTAACTTAACAAAAAACAGCAAACATCAAAAGAAGTTGCAGGGAGACAAGTCCAGGCATGTTTGATGTCTGAACAATTTTAACTAAATGAGCACACATGACTAACTGCCCTTGACCACAAGCAACCATCCCTATAGCATCTTACCAAATGGGCCATAACCTTCAGGTGTGTGTTATCTCAGATATTCCCAGGATTGGACGTCCCAGCAAACTCACTTCAAGGTCAGACTATGCAATGCTTTTTAAAAACTCAGGAGCTGCATCTCAGACTCTACAGTTAGCATTTTAAATGTTAAAGTTAAAAGAAAAAGACTGAACAAGTATAGCTTGGTTGGAAGGGTTGGCAGGAGAAAGAACATGGCAGCACGGCTCAGGATTGCAAAGTTGCAACTGAACAAACAACAAGACTCTGGAACAATTTTCCTTTGAGAGATGAGGCCAAAGTAGAGATGTTTGTTCATCACACACAACATCACGTTTTAAGTCAACATATCAGCACAAATACACGGTGGTAGAGTGGTGATGATTTGGGCTTGTTTTTCAGCCACAGGATCTGGGCAGCTTGCAGTTTTTGAGTCAGCCATGAAGTCCAACAGCAAAAGCTCAGCTGAAATACAACAGGACAATGATCTCAAGCAATCTCAATCAATGTCCCAGTCAAAGTCCAGACCTTATGCATAGCTCTCTTAAGGGCCCAAAAACTTCAGTGAAGCAACACTGTAAAGCAGAGTAGATCAAATTTCCTCCTTAAGTCATACAGAAAATGCTTACTTCGAGCAATTGCTGCTAAAGGTGGTTCTACAAGTTATTGAATCATGGATTTTACTTTTCTTGGGACTGCATAGAGTCCTGAGAAAACGTTCTTGTTCTCACGACTGTGCTTGCAGATGTGTTTACAGACAGCTTTAAATGTCACTGAACAGCAGCTGAATAGCATCTTTTTGTGGGTACTCACCCTCTTCATCAGCAGTATGTAAGCATCTGCTTGGGTCCGGTGGCCCTGAGAGGCCAAACGGACTGCAACTTAAGACACCAGCAATAAGAAAAACGCTGCGAAAGCACACAAAACACAACGGAAATTGGAAAAACGAAAACAGAAATAGGAAAAAACACTAGGGAAGTGTTTCTGGGGAGACAATAACCCGACGGACCAGTTGCAGGAACCCAAAACATGGTAGGTGTGTTTTATCATGATTCATAAAATACTGATGATGGACTTTTAGGCTAATAGTTAGGCTAACACACTTACCTCTCATCTTTTCTTTCCTCACAAGAGTGATAGATCCTCCACTTCTTTTAAGTGTCTCCCAGCGCAATTCTTAGCATATTTTGGTTCCTGCAACTGGTCCGTCGGGTTATTGTTTCCCCATAAACACTTCCCTTGTGCTTTTGGCAATCTGTTTTTCCCTATTTCCGTTGTGTTTTGTGTGCTTTTGCAGCGTTTTTCTTATTGCTGGTGTTTTATTAAGTTGCAGTCTGTTTGGCCTCTCCGGGCCACCGTATCCAACAGATGTAAATGTCTCAGAGACCTTATATTACAGCTGTCCATAAAGCATGTATAATCCTGATCTTTTACTATTTCCCATTCCACTTTCAGAAAGTGTGTGTAGTTAGTGCAAAAGACCTCACAGAGCTTCAGGTTGACCCTCGGATGTCATTCTGACCTAAATGGACCCTTTTATACCACTGGTTGTGGAAAGTCTAACTTTTCCTGCATGAAGCCAGTAGAGCTTGAACTCTATGTTCTCTAACACCTTTGAAAGCCTTTGTTAATGGCATGATGCTCATCACATGACATTTCCTGTGGCATGCATGCAAATGCAACGTTCCAGTAGCTATGGATACATCTGTAGGTGCAGCATGCATTTTTAATTGAATTTCCATACCACGTTCATCCAAATTGTTGTGCGCATGGTTTATTCAGAATCAGTGTGACTGAAGTCATTTCTAAACGGGTGAGGGTTACCGATGCTTGTTTACTCACACCAACATTTCCAGCATCCAAAACAAGCATTATGGATCTTTTTATGTTAATTTAATCCAAAGAGCTAATATAGTTTCATTATAGAGTTATACTGAAATAACATATTTTGTTTTCAATGTTATGCACCTTTATTTACATAGGCTTACTTTACTTGGCAGCTTTACTGTTACTCTACTATTGTACAGCTTGAATGTGTGCTCATGTCTGATAACAGTATCAGAGCTTACTGGTTCATATCACTGTTAAGTAGCCAGAGAGGTAACTGGAGTTCGAAATGTATCCAGCTCAGTGGGTTCAATCTGTCCATAGTGGGCACACACAGAACATCCACCTCACCAATACACACACTCGCAAACAAAAGTATCAGATGACGGTCCCTGAATTATTGAGAGCCACCAAGCAGCAACCAGATTCTTCTACATCTTTGTCCTGAATATTAATGATCCGCATATCCTAGACTTGGGGGGGGGGTGGCACAAGCCAGAGATTTGGGGAGAAAACATTGCTGACTTTTTAAATATACATTTATTTTGCCCGAAACACGAGAATCTCAGGTTAAACCTCATTAATTTCGACAACCACTAAACAGCTAAATCAGTTGTCAGACGTAATCAGACGTAAACACAAAGCGCGGACCCGACGCTTTCTCACCCGACGGCAGGTACACGGACACGCCGTCAGGGCCGGCAGCTCACTAATTCTGATGCGTCGGCGGGTTCGCGCTTTGTGTTTACGACGTTTTTGTGCTCCAGTCTGAAGCTGCAGGTTTCATCACTCTCCAACCAAAACTGATTGAACCAGCAGCCAAAGACGATCCAAACTGCGCTTCAGATTTCGCTTCACATAAACATCGTCATGAAGTCCCTCTGACTTTTGGTGTTTTGCTTCCACCACGATAAAATCATACTTCAGTGTACTTCAAGAACAGTTTCCCATCTAAAAATCTGTTTTCTACATTATTGCTTGCTTAAATTTAACTGACTTCCGTGAAGAAAGTCTCATGTCTGCTGTTCAATACTAAAGAAATGTAAACTTTTTAAAATGATGCAAAATTGAAAAATGCTTAACTGTGTTTCTAATCAAACCTTTGTAACGTTGCTCTGCTTCACTTCAGCAGCATCAGGTAATGTTTATATGTTGGTTCATGGTTTTCTTCCGTTTTTGTTCTACTGCAGAATATTTTTAAGGTTATCTGCTATAAAAAGCCAGGCCGGGAAAATCTCCTTCATCTCCTTCACAGGCATCTGCTGTGATGCTCACACCTCTGATAAAGTCTCACAAGTGTCAGCTTTCTTTTTATAGATATAAAAATATGGATATGTACTGATAAATGATCAGAATTATAATGCTTCTGACTGTCTGAGGCAAAATTTCTCCGATTCAAATTGAATCAACTCGTGGATCAAATCAGAACCTTGTGAATCAGAGTCTAATTGATTCTAGAAATCAGTGACGATACAGCCCTAATGATAGCTCTGTATATGAAGGTGCATTCAGAACAACAACTTTGTGTCATGTAAGAGCTTAAATTTTATGATTTTAAAGCACAGTAACCTTTAGCATCTGTCAGCCGATACTAGTCAGGGCGTAAATCATATGGGTGCTTAGTGCCTATAATTTTACCATAATACAGAAACTTTCTGTTTGTCTGTGAACTCCTACACAGGAGTTGAACAACCGAAAATGGCGCACAGGTGCACTTCCAAGTCTTCTCATCTTTGCGTCAGTAGGCCCCTGAAGGTTCTTATCTAGATCAGATATTATGATGTCATTATGTTGCAACATGATAATATCACAATACACTAAAATGTGTAGTCATTATGCACTTACAGCACCTTATAATAGCATTTAATTTCATGGCAATAACGTCTAATTTATGACCGCAAAACTTGCACGATGTGTTATGATGTTATAATGTTGCCTAAGAACCAACTAGCAATTTATTAAAATAATAGACATATACTTGCATATACAATGTATTACCCCTGTGCTTTTTTCTACTACCCTTGTCAAGCTTGACTATTTGATTGGCAAGATATTCGTCAATCAAATAGTCACAAACTGATATTTGTTTGTGCTCACAAACATTTTTTATTCCTCTCACCAAGTGAGACATTGGTCCAAAAAAAGCACGACCTGGGCCGGATAATCGGAAGAAGATGGAGTAAGAAGAGTTAAAGATGAATCTGAGGGATAGATTATTTCCTAAATTAGATTTATAATATATTTCTTGTTATGATCATCATGTTTTCATATTATCACTTCTTTTAACCATGATGGTTGTTTAGTGTACATGTGACACAGACCACAAAATAAATAAATAAAAAAATTTGTATTCTTTGTGTGACTGTTTTTTTCTTTTCTTATGGCAACAATAACTTTGAAAAAGAAAGCACATAAAAACATTAACCAGTATCAAGGACTGCTTTTACTTTCACTGTCAGTACAAAAATCTATTTCAGAAGAGTGAATACAAACAAAGCAAAAAATCATCATTTTAAATTCTGCCTTTGACTTTGTGTCAGTGGAGATCAGCACGTCGAAATTCAAGAACAACATGCTTGATAGGTGCTCGTCTTGTTGATGGACACTGGAGTTGTACGACTAGCTTATTGTTAAGAGTTGAAAGCTTTGGCACTGCAGCACTGACCCTGCTGGTGAGAAAAGGCATGAAGAGAACAGCAGAGTGAGAAAGTAATATCGTTAGGATTGTACTTTTCTGTAGCTGCCATTTAAATCTGTTCCAAATAACTGTTGCTCGCTATTATTTCTGTTGACACCAGTATTTACTGAATACTTCTTTAGTTACTGTCCCTGAAATACTATCAGATCCTGTCATCTTTGTGTCAGTAGTCCATGCTGTGTAGCTGACTCTTCCTGTCAGGTTTCCCCTGCAGGCCTGCAGAAAGCAGTGGAAGGTTCAGGTCTGCCACGCGACGCTGGAGAGACGAGCGCAACTGAATTGAGTTCCTCTTGGCTCCATTTATCCCTCCTGCTACTCTCTCTCCTCGTGCTGCAGATAGCTCTTTCCTCCTTCCCCTCTCCTGCCTGAGGTTCTTGAAGACCAGAGTATGCTGTCTTTGTGAGGGGAGAGCAGGAGGTTTAGACCCGTTCACGAGGAGTCTCGGGGGCCCGGGTCGGGTCAGCCCTGCCCATGTCATCTTCCTTCCCCGCCCGTCTTTAAGCGCCACATTGTTGAGGAGTGGGAGGGGGGAAGAGGGCGATGTCTGTGACGCCTCAACAGAACCCAAGTGGCCTCTGTCTGAGGAGTGTGTGGTGCACGTGTCAGTGTCCAGGAGCGTCCTGGGAGACGTGCCGTTCTTCTCGGATGAATAAAACGTCTGCAGCTTCTCCAGTCGCTCATTGATGCTCAGGTGATGAGAATCTTCCTGGCGTCGGGTGCCTTTGAAGCAGTCTGACACAGGGTCTGCAGCACCATCTGACTGAGTAGTCCTGAGCAGGTGCGTATTTCGGACTGGTCTTGACGTGCTAGTATCTCTGACTGGCTCTGCAGGTAAGGGAACTTGGCAAGGGGCGGAGTCACAGAGTTGAGATGTGGAGTTTTTAGGAGGAGAAAGGTGGACGAGTTCCCTGTCTCCAAAAACAGTTACTAGAATACAACGAGATAAAAGTATAGTATAGTTGACATTGTATTATACTGTCACTGCATGAAGCATTTGTATTTAATGCCCTCCTCACCTTCTGCAAACAGTGTCTCTCTGGCATCTAAGGTCTCCTCATCAGTAGCCCTCTCCTCTGCAGACAGAGGTGCAGGGGAAGGAGAGGGGAGATGAGGGGGTAAGGACGGAGAGGCAGAGTGAGGAAGCTGGGGTAGAGAAGGAGAAGGTGACCGATTCTCGTCACCCTCTCTGTGCAGGTTCTCAGTCCTCTTTCTGCTGCTCTTAAATTCACTTGCCTGTTGGTTCCTCAGAGGCTTGCTCAGCTGCTTCAAGCTTTTTTCATTGGTTGGTTCATTCTGAAGGTTGATCAGTGATTGGTTGAGGAATATAAAACCAACAATACATGTATGATACTAAAACACATTACCTGACACTAGTTTGTACCACAATGTTGCCTTAAACACTAAAAAAAATGAAAGCCAATGCAAAAAGCATTGCATTATTTAGGACATGGCTACTTTGATTGACAGGTGGTTGCTGCCTCTATCTTTCTGCCCGGTTTCAACTCTGCAGTTTTTGATTTTTGATTGTACGCGTGTGTGGTTTCTGGAGTTTTTAGTGCAATTATGTAACAGATATATAATTCGACTTGATGTGTTCGTGTAGAGCCAATCGTTGAAGAAGTCTGTGCAAAAGAGGTGGTGAGAGAAAGGCTGCATTTTGTGTTTTAAGCAACAATAATTAGCAGCTGTTTGTGTCTGTGTGGTTTACAGAAGCAGCTTGTTAAACAAGCTTGTTGGTGTTAGCAGATATGTTAGCATGTGATCCTCTAATGCTAATCACTTTGAGCATATTTGCACTGCACAAGACACTAAATAATGTGGACTGCACAACACTGGTCATTATATTCTTCATTTCCAGTTAATACTTGTACAGCTGCTGTTATTGTGTATATATATATTTATATTTCTTCATACATTCTTATATAGTTCTATACTGTGTATTGTGTATTTTGTTGTACAGTTATTTTATTTTCAACTTTAATTGATATATTTGATCTTATTCTTTCCCAGTTAAATTTACCCTTCATTCTAATTTGTGTTGTGCAGTTATTTCATTTTTAACTTTAATTTTTATATTTTATTTTATTCCTTCCTAGTTAAATTTACCCTTTTTAATTTTCATATTTATTTCCTATCTTAATCATAGCCTTTTTTTTTTTCTTTAGGTCACGAGCAGTTGTGTAAGCATTTCACTACATATCGTACTGTGTACGTGTACGTGTACGTGACAAATAAAATTTGAATTTGAATTTTGAATTTGAATTCTAGACTTTAGTACGGGTCCAAAAACCAGCTGGTAATGTCCGTGTTATATACAGTCTATGTGAATCAAATGAATGAGATGCATGGTCAGTTTTTCTGTGTGGGCTGTTTTTGACTTATATGTTCCTTTATTATGTACTGTAAGCACACATGAGTGGCCCAAATTCAGTTTATACTTAAAATGGATCAAAACTTTATCTGACTGTTGATTGAACCAATATGTCAGGGAGAGTAATAATAGTAGTGAGATGGGCGACCTCAGCATTACCTGTTGTGGAGTCTGGGATTCACTGTTATTCCTCTCTTTCCATGTATTCTTGCTGGGAAGACTCCAGTCGTTATTCTCTAGCTTCTGACAAATTAATCATTGTTGATGCCAAACCATGAATATATCACTTGTACTGATGGTTTTTTGTGTTTCATGTTTTCAGGCCTTTGTGTGTATATCTGTGTGTTATAACGGGAATACCTTGCTGGCTTTGGCTCCTCTCTGACTCCTGTTGAGCCGGCTGAGCAGCAGGTGATAGGAGGCCGTGAGGGCCGAGGGTCGGTTGGTTGTGACCACGTGTATGATTTCAGAGAGGGAATATCCCAGTGTCTCTGTCATGTATTCTAGCACGGTCGAGTTGAGATCCTCTGAAGACAACCTGGAAAACAAGAGAAAGCTTTGGAAAAGGCTCACGAATGAGAAATAGAAGGAAAAAGAAGAAGTGGCTCTAACAGGCCTGTGTGGCAAAGAAAGACTTGGAGCTGAAGGATTTTTGGAGCAGGGCTGCAACGGCTCTCGCTCACAGACTGTGGCATCATTCCTGCGGATTTCGGAAAACGCATTATTTCCAGCAGGAGCCATACATGATTGCATTTCCATTCTGCGTAAAGTGATAAAAGCTTTTTAGTTGTGCTATAATACACAAAGCTGTTACACTGCAGACCACAAAAATGTTCATTTTGTTCTCAGACACGCAGTGATTTCCCTCTTGGTTCTTTTACCCACACTGTAATGTTTGCTGCAGAACTTTCCCTGAGGAGAAGCTTTGTGTCCTCCTTTTCTCTCATGGAACAGATGCACATTCTTATGTTACAGTATAATAACGGTATAAATCATTTCAATCGTTACAAGAAGGGTGCCACTTTTTGCAAACACATTACCATTGTCTTTTGTGTATATTGATGAATTGGATGTGCACCACATGCGTTAAGGTGTGTTTGTACCTGTTTTTATGAGAGAGAGTGTGCAGAGCT
>NW_005187414.1:3189105-3206572 GCF_000239375.1 Pundamilia nyererei
GCATCAGCTGGTCGTTAATCACAGGCAGGATTGTGGTTACTGTTTGATAAACATCTCATCACAGATGAGCCCAGGGCCGAGAACCATCTTTTCCACTGCTGTTGCAACCTTATAAGTGATACATACTTAGAGTACTGACGACTTAATTTGCTCGCTCTTTGTGACTTGTGAAACTGTATCAGACAGCGAGGAGAGAGGCAGGGTTTCCCTTCAGGAGAACCAATTCAGCCTGTCAGCCTGTGACAGAGAGCTGTTCTGTGGCAGCCAAGCATGGATGATAGTTTGAGTCCAGATGGGGATTCCAGATACGTTTCACAGTGTAAAAGAGCAGATGGGTTGAAGCGGGATGGCTGCCACATTCAAAGACACATCAGCCAAGACTGCTCTGTTCACTTTACTGCTATCAGTTCGCTTTTGGTTCAGAGCCAGAGCGCCTGTCTCAGCCAGGGACAACTCAATTTGTTTGTAACAGATCAAAGGAAGACACACGATTGATGAATTTTAATCAGTGAACCTGTGGAATCGTCATTCCTCCAGACAACAAACACATAAACTGGCAAACTGGTACAGATGAAAGAAAAAAATATACTTAAGATGAAAGTAGAGAAGCCTAGAAAGAAAATCCTAGAAAGCAAAGATATATAATTTAAAGGATATCACAGAAACAAGCCAGACAAGCACGTAAGCTAAGAAACGGGCCAGTCTTCACCAAATCATGAAGTTCATGAATTACCATGGCTGAAGAGAAAACGAATCGGTATCACGCATAATTTAAAAACTCTAGAAGCACACAGCCCCATTAGGAGGCAGAATAAAGTCTAAAAGTTAATGTGAATGTCTCAGATGCCCGCCCATGGCAGCGGTACAGCCACTAATCTGATCTTGTCACAGTTTCAGAGCCTCGGAGCTGTGCTGGTTTTCCCCACAGTAACAGGAGCTATGTTTGTTTGCGGTGACATGGCGCCATGACTGAGCGTAATGATGGGACTATGTGTAAGAGAGAGACCAAAATAAAGTAGAGAGAAACAGGACACTGAGGCTGCTGTGGACTTGGCAGAGGACAAGTGGTAGAGGTAAGCAGTTTGTAAAACGTTTCTTTCCTCCGATTTATTATGCTACGACACGTCTAAAGGCAAAAACACGACTTCCATAAAGGTTTAATAAGTATCATCATGTAGACTTGTTTTTATATTGGTTTCAGAATGAATAAACACTTTCAGCTACATCAGCTCATAATATAATCTGGCATTTCTTTGGTATGTCTAAGTCTACTCACTTATTCTCATTCGCTTCATTCTCCAAGACTCAACTTCAGAGCTACACTTAACCCAGTGGCTTTTTACTAGTATAAGCTCAATAATCATGGCAGAGGTTCACCAATCTGCAAAAAACTGTCTGCAAATTGGGAAACAGTTTCAAAACAATTTCACTAGAAACTGAAGATTTTGAATTCCTCATCATTCGCAGTAAATGTCATCATCAAAAGATTCAGCAAATCTGGAGGAATCTCTGTGCGCTCAGTTGAAATCCTGGATCTCTGATATTATGGATGTCAATCAATGCCTGTGGGATTGGGCATGATCAATGCTGAAAGATATATACGCAGGTTTAAGAGCATCCAGATGACATTGTTTTCATGAAAAAAAACCTTGCATATTTCAGCCAGGCAACACTAAACTACATACTGCATCTATGCCAACAACATGGCTTCGTAGTAAGAGCCCGGGCACTGAACTGACCTGTCTGCAATCCAGGTGAAAATATTTAGCACATTATGAAATCTAAAATATGGCAAAGAAGACCCAGGACTGCTCAGAGCCTACAATCCTATTTCAGTCATGAATGAGGCAACTTTCTTCTCCTGAAAGTCCAACAGCAGCTCTCCTCAGTTCCCAGACATTTATGTAGTTAAAAGACGAGGGGGTGCTAACCAGCGGTAAACATAACCCCGTCCCATTTTTTTCTGTCCTGTTGTGAATAAAGTTTTGGTTTATGAGATTTTCAAATGATTGCATTCTGTTTAAATACGGTAATGATAGAAGCTTTGTTTCGGTCACTCTGATCGGTACCTTTGCTGATGTCACCGGGGATGCTGCTGATCTCCCCGTTGACCATCTTCTGGTGCAGCTGTTTGATGTTGAACGGCTCAACAGTGAAGGGCAGAGTTCCTGTCAGCATTGCAAACATGCTCACGCCTCTGTAGATACACACAACGGGAAAATGTGAGGAGGCGGTCGACACATTTACATGAAAAATACTGAGAAAATCATTACATAATCGGTTACAACACTATAGAAAAATGTGTTCAATATCCAAGCAGAGAGTTTCTCTGATAGACACACTGAGACTTTCTCACTTACACAGACCACACATCCACTTTGGGTCCATACTTCCTGTGAGCGAGGAGCTCCGGGGCGGCGTAGGCTGGACTTCCGCACTGGGTGCTGAGGAGCTCCAGAGATAAAGAGTCAGTCTTCAGGGTGTTACTCAGGCCAAAGTCTGTGGGAGAAATCATCGTCTTACAGCAAAGTTCTTTTCAGAAATGTTAGACAGCTAAAACAGTTTAGCGTAAATAATTGAAATCAGTATGTTAGTGACGAAACTACAACATACCCACAATCTTTATATTGTTGTGTTCATCCAGAAGGAAGTTTTCGATCTTTAAATCTCTGAAAATAGGGGAGAAGGAAAATAAGAGACAAATCGGTTAGGTCTCAAAGGAAGAATGTGGTTCATAGTAGCATTTTTATAAGGCTCTGTCCTTAATCCTACAGGAATTTCTAGTTATTTTTCTCCACACAGCGCTGATGAGTGTTCTGGGGCAATTTACTTGACAGACATCATGGTGGTTGCTCAGAACTCCAACACTAAGCTTTTTCTGTGTATTTATAGATGACCAGATGAGATGGGATCAGACTGGACCCACAGAAGCAAAAGGAATAACCCAAACGCTAAATTTGGGTTTGGGTAGAGCTCAAGCTTTTGGAAAAAATCCTCAAACAGAGAGTTTTTGTCAGAATAATCTCCTCTGCTGATTATGTTTTAGAAAAGAAGCGAATCGCCCAAACTTAAAAACCTGCACTCGATTTTCAAATCAATTCACGTCACCTTTTTCTGACTTATCTCTTATTCTTTACCAATTCTATACCATATCTCTGTTCACCTGAAAAAGTTGCTTCATTCCCCTGAAAGTACCCCAGCCTCACCACCAACCACACTGAATGCACTAAAACTACCAAGCTAAATGAAAATCTGCGGTCAGGAGCGAGAGAGCCCCTATAAACTACAGCCTGGGAATCCGCCATGCTCCTTTCATCTGCCTTCATCTAACCAAAAATCCAGAAAACCCTGCTCACACAACCCGAGACAAGTTCAAAGAGAGGCGGAGGAAGAAAGAGAAAAAAGAGCAAGAGAGAGCGAGAGCAGACATTGTCATAAAGGAGAAAATGTATGCGGTGAACCTATTGAACGTGGGTGGCAGGAGGTGCGTTTAAGTGCAAAATTTCCATTTATTTCCAGTTTAATCATCTCTGTGTGGCATTGTGGTGCAGTGTGTGTGTGTGTGCGCGCGCGTGTGAGCGAGTACGTGCGTGTAGGTGAGCGCGTGGGTGTGTGTGACAGAAAGAGGTGCCATTGAAGGGTTGAGAGCGACATCGTTGAGGGACTTCATTAGAGAGGAAGTCCATGATGTTGTGATGATGTGTGAATCATGGCGCCGGCGCAGGATGATGAGGTCATTGCCTGGTAATCACATTCCCACCTTCAGAGGAGCCAAGGTCTTAAACCAAAGCGCAGAGCTGTGCATAATGTGTGCGGCTGTTTTGCAAGTGTGTGTGTGAGAGACTATTGAGTCTCTAACACCTACACGTACTTAAATACCACTAAAATAAAACTCTCATCTCCCACACTGCGCTGTGCCCAGCACTTCCTCCTCTGTAGGCTGTTAATGTCCTGCAAACTTCTTTCTGCGTGTATATGCACGCTTTTTCAAGATGTGTGTATGAATCATAAAGCTTTGAACCATATAAACAACTTTTTGTTATGATCCGTTTTTTAATTCTCTCTCTTTTTTTCCACCTTTTTAAAAATAAATATCTTTGACCAATCGGCTCAACAAGAATATTTTCTTAGTAATTTTCGATTGGAAGGATTTTCTACTCGCCTATCAAACATGCTTTAGGAGATCACATGTCAAAGGCCATATGAGATTCAAATTTGGCACTAAATTCTAAATGTACTCAAAAGTGATCGGATCAGGTTTGGGGGTCACTGTGGCCTCACAGCTGGTTGCCCAAAAGCTTTCTTTTCTTTTCTTTCTATGATTCTGAGCTTTAGTTGGAGTCGGGCACAAAACCAGATATGAGTTAAAATGTTAAAGTGGACTTACTACAGTAATTTCCGCCCCCTTTATTTTATTGGCGGGCTCTACTAGAGCAGCTTTGCATGATTCACAGTTTAAAATAATCCATATTTATTCTATAATGGGTCTTTATACAGCCCCATCAGTTCACTGTCCACCTGACACAGGCCATTTTATCTCCTTTAAAACCAACTTTCCTCTGACTGGCTCTCCCTCATCAACAAATATTTAACACCACTTGCAGGCAGCTGCCATCCTTAAAGTGGCTTCGGTGTGACAAGACACTGATTAAACGGTCATAAGATAGCATCAGTCTGCTATCAGGTGACTGAGTGATTACATCCAATCTGTGATAAATCTGTGAACATTGCAAACCTGTTGCCATCTACACAGAAATTCAAATTCCAGCCAGAAACTCAGTAATCTGAAAGGGAAGTTCAGAATTTCCTCCACAAGTAGATACACAGTTGCTGCAGGACTGTGATTTAAATGCTAAATGAGGTACATGTACAGCAACCTTGCTTTTATTGGGAGTAGAGCACAGAGTAGAATACAGCTGGCAACCAGATGATCTGAGTTCCCTAATGTAAAGAGCAGACAGGCAAGTTATTGGGAACATATTGGGAATTGTCTGCATTTATAAATTAGGCAACAGTTATTTGCAAACCTGTGCCAACCTATCTGAGAGTGACTGCAGTCACTCCAAGTTAGACAATTCTTTAGAGACAGGTTGCCTCCCAGCAGCTGACCTGTGCAGTCGCTGTGCGATCAACACTAGTTGCAACCAGTTTGTTGTTGCAACTGCTTGTAACTGGTTGTAGAATGTGAAAACATTTTGTGCAATCATTTTCCTAATCACAGGGAGGTTCCTGTTCCATGTTTTGCATATATATTTATATAGCAGGTGACCTGGACCTACTGTGTTCACAGTCAGAGTGATAGAAGGAGATTTTTCATTATTTGATCACCAGCTAAGCTGTTGATTGTTCATCATCATCATCATTTTCATTAATATCATCATCATTACATCATCGGTTGCATTTTAGTATAAAGAGATACCATTTGCAGCATGTTTAGAAGCTCTAAATAGCATCTGCTGTATTGCTTTGACATCAGTTTTACTCGATGAGAGACTTAAAGCCGATTGTAGTAATATAACAATTTGACAACCGTTCAAAAAGCATTTGATCTTTTCTCTATGCAAATGAGTGAACTGTGAACAATGCAATGGAGTAAATCCACCTATTTACTATGAAGACTAGATAAAGACATGGAGCAGAGTTAGAAGCCTTCTAAAACTGTAGATGAGATCTGCCTCGAAGGCATACATGCTCTTCCCGTGTGTGTGTGTGTGTGTGTGTGTGTGTGTGTGTGTGTGTGTAGTGACCTGTGCACGATGCCGTGTTTGTGCAGGTGTTCCACAGCAGAGAGGATCTGTCGGGTGTAGCGCCGCACCTCCCGCTCCTCCAGCCTCTTCCTCTCACAGATCCTGTCCATCAGGTCTCCTCCAGCACAGAGCTCCATAACCATGTAGTAACTGTTCTCAGTCTCCAGAGTCTGATGCACAGGATTATTCATATGTGGTTCACAGCAGATATAAAATAACCTTTCAATTACTGTCTGCAATCAACATCTACCACTGAGATAGAAATATGTCTCTGGATTCATGTATGTGTATTTCTGATGCTGTGCATGTTAATGGTTGATGGGTGAATATGTACTTGTTGTTGTTGTTGTGATTTTTTATTTTCATGTCTTTACCTCCAGCAGAACTACAATATGAGGGTGTCGCACCATCTGATGAATGCGAGGCTCCCTCTTCATGTTCTTCTGTACATAGGAGTCCTGTCGTGCTTTTTTTTTGTCTATCACCTTAATGGCTACCTGAGAACAAACATGCACACATGCACATACTTTTGTTTTGTTGTTTTTGCCAAAAATCAACAGAAATTTACACAAAGACACTTTGCTTTATATAGAAAATAGATTAAAATGTTCACAGGTGACTGTAAGAAAACCTGATATTTATTATGACCAACATGTAACACACTTAAGTTGAAATTTCAGAGGCTTATTTTAAGGAAGTAGGGTGCGTAGGTCTGTCACTTTTTGTGTCTGCATTTTCTCCACTCATCCAGAGGTTTGAGCCAACGGCCTATAGTCATGAACCCTTCAAAAGCTCAGGATACGGACTGCTCTGAACGCTCGAGTTTAGATTTTTGCCACTTAGTATGATGCCAGAGAGAGAATATCCTTAATATGGTGATCTCAGGAACTGGCTGTGAGCACTGCAGCTCCACCCACCTGCTGTTCAGTATAAGAAGCAGCCAAACAGAAAAGAATTGGCCTAAAGGGAGAATGAAGGGAAAGCTACACGTAGACTCAGTGTAAGATTAATAAGGATTATTGTAAACTGTGACTCATATAAACATCTTTAATAGGGTGAAACAACAACACTGAGTTGGAAATGAGAAAAAATATTTAAATATTTGGTAACAACAGCATTTGTGCTCGGTACAACTATTTTTCCTCAGAATAACAATCGTGGCAAACAAGGACATTTAAAATGGACCAAAACTGAATATCAAAATTAAAATGAAATAAAATAATACCCTCCTCCCCCAAAAATAAAAAACCACTACTGAGTGAAACAATATCCTGCACTCTTTCTTTTTATAAAAAAGAAAAACTTTTGAAAGTGAACTAAAAAGAAAATTTGAAAACGAAACAACCAAAATAGTCTGCAAAGACAAACAAAGTAAATGTTTTATTTATTAAAAAATGACGCATCTTGGCATCTTGGACACATAGCACCGTTGGTTTAAATGGCAGTTAAGATCAAAAGGGCTCATTTTATTACCAAATCTGTTTCTTACTGCATGCGCGAGTTTCTGTGTCATAAACATGTAACATTTTTGGCTTAGGTCAACAAAACATTTCCAGAGAAATCCAAAGGCCCCCAGCAGTGGATGCTTGCAGGTTTACAGTTTTCACCTTAACACAGTATCTACCTGCAGAGGGTAAACTGGGTTAAGAGGAACAACAACCCCCCAGATGAGTTTGGCCATCGCTAAGGCAACCAGGTCAGGTACATTGCCAGGGTCAGCGACTCGGTGACCGGTGAAAGTTACACTTATGGATACACACAAACACATTAATGAAACACATGCACAGTCTCACCTGCACAGTGAGTGCAGATGGATTGCCATATCACCAAAAATAGATGTGGAAGACACAGAGTACTTACAAAGATGCAAATTCATGATTTTTGTTAATCTGAAAGAGCGCCGATTCTAACATCAGTCTGCACTTTTTAAAGGAACCAACGACAGACATATTGCACAGAAACAGATGCATTTCAGACCTCTTAAATCTGCTGAGCAAATGTTGTCTTGTAAAACCCCTCATAGTCATGAAATAAGCAGTTATGGATGAATCTGACTGAGTTCTGTGCACATAACAAGAATAATAACAGACTACTACGTTCTTTAAACCCAAGAGTGTATAATTATCAGTTACAAGGCACTAGTTGTAAGCATGTAATCATAATCTTGTATGTGTGTGATCTTTTTCTTTGCCAGTGTGCCACCCCACCAGTCAGTGACATGTCACTTCATGTCTGCTCTCTAATTGTCAAATTGGAGAGAAAGCACTGACCTTTTCCCCTGTGCTGATATGCAGCCCCTCCATCACTTTGGCAAATGAGCCCTTGTTGATCATTTTCCCCACCAGGTAGGATCCAACCCGTTTGGAGTGGGGGAAGCTGCGCAGCAGCTCTCTGGGGACCTTCAGGGAGGGCAGAGGCAGCCTCTGCCGGCCCAGCCCAGAGGCTTCCCACTGGGACACCCCGCGCTCCCCTACGCCCCCTCCCTCGGCAACCATGTCCAGAGCAGGCTTCACCGCAGCAGCTGGCATCCCGGACAAGGCCCGGGCCCCATGTGGCCTCCCCTTGCGCTCACAATCGAATCCAAAAACAGGACAGTCCTTACAGAACGGACATGCTAACACACAAATGCACACAAACAGACACACAATGCTGGAGTTTAATCACAGCAGGCAAAACTGAAGTAAAACTCAAATCCTTAATCAGCAAGAGGCGTCTTCAAATGCAGATTTCTGTTATCCACTCTCGGGTGAGCATATCCTTTTGTTCCAACTGTCTGATGTACGACTCCTCTTTTCTTCTTTCTTTCTTTTGCCTTTTAACAAGTGCAAATGCCTCAAAGTGTCATTCAGCTGTTCACCCGGCTCCTCTCTTGTTCTCTCACTCTGCCTGTCCCTGCCCGATAGTGGATGATTAACCGTCGTGTTCTTAGGTCAGCTCCAGTGATGAGGAAGACATTCTACACCTAAATTACCCCCCCCTCCTGCACCAAGGTACACACGGATACTCGCAGTTACACAGTGACCGTTTAAAATGATCTTAGTTAGCGTTCTTGATCGGCTCTTTTTCTACTTCAGTCCATTTCGGTTTCACTTCAGACACATAGAAAAATTTGTGTTAACTGTACAAAAAGGTCAGGGGATTGATTATAAGTGTTTAAATTAGTAATAAGTGTTGGAAGCCTAAAGCTTCATTATTAGCTGAAAATTCAGCTGATGATCCAGAATTTGTTTTAATTTGTTTCCACAAGTTCTTTCATGGATTGTAAAGATCTGGAGAAACTGTTCTGATGCTAAAAGTTAAATGAGAAGACACTCTTTGTGTGCAAACATGCTAAATACAGAGCTAGAGCCCGAATTTAGAAAGCCTTAGAAGTGCTACAAGGTAGATTAGCTAAAGCTATGCTAGCTTTCTCTCTTGGTCTCGCTCATTAGGCTCCGGCTCTGCTAAGCTTATCAAAGCTATGTTAATATCAAATAATATAAGACATGAAAAATCAGTCATCTTATTAAGGCGACTGCCCCTGCCTGGTTCTGCTGGAGTTTTCTTCCGATTAAAAGGAAGTTTTTCCTTCCCACTGTCGCCAAAGTGTTTGCTCATAGGGGGTCAAATGATTGTTGGGGTTTCCTCTGTTTTCTCTGTATTGTTGTAGGGCTTTTATCTTACAATATAAAGCACCTTGAGGCAACTGCTGTTGTGATTTGGTGCAATATAAATAAAACTGAATTGAATTGGATTGAATTAAAGCCAAGAATCAAACTAACCTAGTTCCCCAAAATATCCAGCAACATGTGTCAACATACTTGTCACATACAGTAGTTGATACATTAGTGAATTCAATTCAGTTCAATTTTATTTATACAGCACCAGGTCACAACAACAGTCACCTGAAGGAGCTGTATGTTGTAAGGTAGAACCTACAATAAAACATACAGAGAAAAACCCAACAATCATATGACCCCCTATGAGCAGCACTTTGGCAACAGTGGGAAGGGAAAGCTCCCTTTTAACAGGAAGAAACCTCCGACAGAACCAGGCTCAGGGAGGGGCGGGGCCATCTGCTGCGACAGATTGGGGTGAGAGAAGGAAGACAGGATAAAGACATGCTGTGGAAGAGAGACAGAGGTTAATAACAGGTATGATCCAATGCAGAGAGGTCTGTTAACACATAGTGAGTGAGAAAGGTGACTGAAAAAGAAATACTCAATGCATCATGGGAATCCCCCAATTCATTTTGGCTAATTAGAGAGAGCAAGTTAACAATGCGAAAACATCCCCTGTCAATCATAACTGTTAATATCAGTACTGACTTCTTACAGGAAATCTGTGCTAAAGCTACACTGTAGACATGCTCTATCTGCAAACCTCTCTGACACCCTGCGCCATAACCCGACGTGCACCCACCTGGAAATGCAACCACTCATCACTAAAACTGCTGTGATTGGCCTGTTTTTGAATTTATCAGTGAGAAATAACAATCATTGCCTCAATGTAAGGACTCACAGATACAGTTGGAGGGGTCTGCTGAAGTCCAATCAGAATGCACGTGAGGGAATGTAAAACGTGACAAAACGTGAGAAACGAGAGAAACAAAGTGAGCACAACAAAGAGTCGGGGGGAATACCAGAGTTTTATTTGTTTCTATTGTGCACATAAAACACTGGGACACGACCACAGGGTAATTAACACATAACACACCACGCAAAAGTATGAATGCTGGTAACGTCATCGGCCACTTAGGTAGATTACCTCGAGAAAGGATTCCCTACAAAAGTGTTATTTAGATGTTCGAGGTCTTTTGTTTGGCACAGAGAGGTGAGAGGTCAACAACAAATCCCCCCCTCCTGCCCCCTCTCCTCCAGTCTTTCGCCAAATGGCTTGCTTGAAATCTCTAAATCAAAGAAGATATTTACAGGCCAAATCCCACGAATTGAATCAAAGCCTGTGTAAGAAACCAAATCATAAATGAGAACAATGATTTCCAGTGAAAACAGCAGCTAGAAGGGCTTCAAGTCTTGTACTGACTCAGTGATACAATACTTGCTAAAGAAAAAGGTCATCATTAAAGTGTATGTCTGCTTTTCTGCTACTGTGTGCATTAAGGCGCACGTCTGTTTGCACGTAGGGGTCAGATTGCACTGTATTGGCACTGGATTCTTCCTCACTCAGCTGATGAAAACAGGGATATAGCCTTAGATCGGCCATGTAACCCAATACACTTGCGCACACACACACACACACACAACCTTACGCAACCTTTAATTGAGCGCCTGCAGTAACCAAGTGAAGCCTCTATGGTTACTTAGCCTTAAAAGTGGTTACGCTGTATAATTTGATTTGGCATTTTGACCAAACGACATGACAGCCTGTCGTTAAACTCGCTGTGATCACAATCAGCACACCTCGTCTCCCATTAGGTTACCATGCCACCATTTTTTAAAAAAGAGCCAACTGGAGGCGCATAGTTATTACACTGAAATGAAGGTTTAGTTTTTTTCTAGAATATTTTGAAAACAAGACAAAAATATGAAATCAAAGCCCATCAATGCATAAATATGTCTGTGCATACTTACACGCCAGGAGCACTACACTTCATAAACGGGTCTTTAGGCCCTGGCATGTGTGCGGGACGAGGTGTTAACACACCCTCCCTAACGCTGGGAAAGGGTGTCAAGCTGGATATGGCTCTGTGCTGGATGAACACAGGGAAAGAAAGAAGGGAAGAAAGTGTGGCAACGGGAGGAAGCTGCATACATCCCTGAGAAAGTGAAGGATGACGGACCGGAAATGAGTGAAAACCGACAACTAGACACAGAGACGGGATGAGTGAGAAGGAGAGAAACCAAGCTTCACAACTGCAAAACAAATGTGAATTAATAAGCCCTCGAGAGACTTTTTATATAACCTCAGCCCCTGCCATGCCTAAATGTTTTGCAGAGGCTTTTCTGTGTGTATAAGTGTGTGTGTGTGTTAATGTGTGTGTTTCCATGGTTCAGAAAAGGTCATTCTCACTGCCAGCGAGTACAGTCTATTTGTGTGTGTGCATTTTATGAGATCGCACATATTTGCCAGTTTTCTAGAAGTACCGCGATGCGTGTATGTTTTTAAAATGATGCATCGACACACATGCATGCATGTAAACTTCGTTTACATGCACTGCAGTATAATTAGGTGTATAACATACTCCAGTGTGTGTGTGTGCAGCGTTGGTGCACAGGAATGCTGGCTTGCCTGTAGGACTTGGCGAGCTTCTCGGCGGTCACATTAAATGAGAAGAGAAACCCCCTTCTGCTTCCTGCCTGTAATAAATGGATCCCCAGCAACCATTAAGGCATATTTTAACACCAAATAACTCCCCCAAACCACACTAGAACAGACACGACCCCCACCCTCTCACCATCTCCTCACTCCTCACTCTGTTTCCTATTCTTTCACTTCTACTACCGCTGCCACTTCTGTACAAAAAAAGGCGCTTGTTGTAAAAATAAGCTCCTGCGTGATGAACTTCACAGTCACACAGTTTGAGTGTTTCATGAAAGTCGCGACGGTGGCCGTTCTTGCACTGACTGCCCCTTGTTTAAATGTTTTAATTCGACCGTTTTGAGCCTAAAGAAGAAGATGAAATCCACATATTATCTCTGAAAGTTCAAGTCTGTATTGCACAATACAAAAATTTGCATGCAAAAAACAGTGGACGTAACAAAATGTGGAGGAAAACGGCGGAAAGCAACACATCTAAATTGTGAGAGAAGAATACAAGAAACACGTGATGCTAATGCATTTATGTAATTACAGAGTATGTTGAAAGGACGACTGCAAAGTGTGTAAATGATTAAAGTAAAGACAAATCACATGGATTCTGCAAATGATTGAACTAGAACTGTAGATTTGTGCAGTTCAGAATATGCCCGTGAAAAAACAAACTCATGATTTATTATTTTAACACTACATAAATTAATCCACTTCAAGGTGTTTTACTGCATGCGTCCAAACATGCAGTAAAATATAAAACACGACAGCTCTCACGTGTAACTATAGACTTTGCGGCTTCTAGACTGTTTGTGATATTTAATGATTTAATGTTATGAGTCACAAGTTAACCCCCTTGAGATTTGTTGACTGGTCTTATGAAGCCGTAAGGACTGAAATATAGAATTTGGTCTCACATAGTTATCCGCTGTCCTATGCAGGAAGAAGCACTGAGCTACAGATTGCTGCAGAGATTGCAAACTGAGTTTTTGCTTGTTCATGTGACTCTCAGATTGCATATATAATAAAATAACATGACATTGCACAGTTAAGACATTCCAACAGGTCCTCTGTCTCACCTCTGTGAGTGTTGCCAGAGCTGCTGTCGATGTCTGCCCCCAAGTGGATGTAGGAAACTCGTGCAACAGCCCCACCTGCAAATCCATCCATGCAATTTCATTGCAGATAATAGAAGCAAGACTAGTGTTCCTCTTTTTCTCCAATCTGTCTGCTTTCTTTCTTTGTCTCTGTCTTTCGATAACAGACTTTTCCTCCTCCTGAGCCAAAAAATCCTGAGTCATTAGCTACATTTGTAGTGATGGAGTCTAAATGTGTTTAAGATTACGCTGAGAAAATGAACTGCTAGTGTCTGTTTCAATCTTTACAAGCTTTCACACTCACCACCTGCATACCCACAGCTGACTGAACAGTGTTTCACATGATGACACTCATCATGTGAGGAAGTACAGGAGGGTAGTCCTGCTTGTGAGGAGGAGTAAACATCACTTACTCATACTGTTTAATGGCACGCAATGATCAGATTGCAAGGGAGTGATGAAATGTCAAAACCAGGAGACCAAGAAGGTCTTATTCATACACTTTCAATCCACTGCTGTTAAAGAAACAGCATGTGACGATGTCACTGTCTAATCCTGAATTATCACTTCAGTTTGTCACTACGTAGGAGCGAGGAAACAGCCGGCTGTTAATCCCAGATGACTTCATCAGTGGAAGCAGCCTCCTTGACGTGTCATCATCAGTCAGTGCAGCGAAGCAGGCTTAGCGTGTCATCAGTCAGCGCCTGCATGCTGCTGTGGGTTAAACCTCACATGTTTTGCGGTCTTTGCCTCTGTGACGACGATTAGAAATGGTTTTGCACGGTTTCTAAACAGACAACGACGAGCCGGACTCTAAGACTTTAAGCCGTGTGTCTCCCACATCATACGTATTGTGACAGCAGACCAGAGACCAAACCATTGCTGCCCACAGAAACATTTCAATGAGATCAGGTTGCTTCAGCAGTGAATTCAACCAGAAATTGTAGTAAATTACGTCTCCAAACAGTGGGGGGAAACGTGTTTGGTGAGCACATACTGCGCCAAGAAAAACTGAAACAAAGAAAGGACGGATAAAACAAATAACTCCGGATTTAAGGCTGTCTTGGACTCTTAACTAAAGTCTACACAAAGACAGAGATGCTGAAGTATTTCAGTGTCAGGCAGTCTTGTCTGTGGTATCACAAATGAGTTGCAGTCTAAAAAAAAAAAAAAAAGACGTCACAAGTACCGCCCAACCTAAATCATTTTATCAAATTTCATTTTTTATCCCCAAACTGTTAAAATAAAGACTTTAAATAATATAAGTCAGACTCGAAAATGTGTAAAATCTCTCTGAAAATGAAGACGCTACGCTGTGTTAAATTCTTGATGAAAAGTAGGCTTTTGTTTTTAGATTGTACTGACAGTAAAGTCCTTTTGTACACACACACAGACACACAAACACAATACATTTCCATAAAAAAATCCTTTCCCAGAGCCTCAGTATATCGCACTCTGTTAATCCCACACAATCCTGACCAAGCCTGAAATGGGAGTTTGTGTCACGGGTGGTTTAAAGGTTTTCTACTGTCAACAAAACACCGACGGGAGACAGAGAGAGAAAGTGGGAGAGAGGGGGACAGCTCTAATAAAAATACATAAAGAAAAGGATGAAAAAGGAGCCCACCCCTTTGAGCTGAAAGGCTGAAAATGGTGCGTTGTAACAGCTAAAAGTACACTCCCACCCTTGCTAATATGGACCGTGTGTGTCAGTGCCTGAGCGCTTATGCCCAGATGTGTGTCCATGTGTGGCTGCGCGTGGATGTGTGTGTGTGTTTATGTGCAGATTCGTGCTTGTGTGCGCTGTAGCTGCCTGCTGTGCCGCTCCTAAATTGAAACGTGAAAGAAATGTGTTGGAAGGTGATGACAAGAGTGAAGTGAACCAGTCGTTTCCTGAAGGCTCGGGCCAGATGTGCTGCACACAGAGCCTCAGAATTCTGCAGCACATTTCTGCTTAATAACCAGGATATTTAACCAGGGGAGGCGGGAAGACGGAGGGTGGCAGGGACCGCGGGGGTTTTTGCGCATGTGTGCTTACCTGCATGCATAAATATATGTGTGCACGTTGTTTGTTTTTGCTTAGGAAATGAGTTTGTGTGGGTGGGTGTGCGTCTTAGGGGTGCATCACACACACACACATACACACAAAGTGTGGTTTATTGCTTTTATTGGAGTTTTTGAGGCTGCAGCACTGCAGAAAGTGAAGGAAGGAGAGAGAGGAGGAGCTAGATGGACTGATGGACACACCTCCAATCGCCACTCAGGACACACAGACACACACATACACACAAACACTGGGTCTATTCCATACTGTAGTCAGCTACTGACCACAATGCCCGCCACTTCCTCTGGGAGCAAGCCCTGGCGCCTAGAATAACAAAGAAAATATTCAGCTCCATACTGTCTGATGTCTTAATATTTCCAACCCTTCTGTTCTCATATACGCATGATTCATGGATTATAACTTAGAAATACAATCAGATCCTTTTCCAGTGATCCTTCTGCCAGTTCAATAAAGCTTTTTCAGAAGTAACTGCAGGAGGAAATAAAGCAGGCGTGTTGCAGATTTCCTAAGGCCAGTATACTATGTGTTTTAACTGGGGAGACAGTAAATACACAGTGGGACGTATTTATTGTGGGATAAAGCTGTACTGACCCGCATGGCTGTGCATAAATTATACAGCATTAGGGCCAGGAAGCTATTAGTGTAGCATAGCATTATGCTAAGCATTATACAGCTGGAGAGGTTGTTTAATATAAACAAACAGAAATGTATGAAGAAAATAAAAATACACTTTCAGAACATGTTATGGACTCTGTGGACAGCTGGGAGGGTGTTGGGTCTCCTCACCTTCGGGATGTCACACAACACAGTTAAACACTAGTGGTGTCAAACATAAGGCCCAGGGCCAGAATTGGTTCGTCAAAGACTTTAGAAAATGGAGAGGAGGACACAATTTTTAGTCTTTAAACTATATTTTTTATAAGTTTTACAGCTTCTCCTACTGATAAAGACCTCCTTCATAGCCATGCATGCTACACTAAAGTAAATAAGTAATAGATACACATGCCATTAACAGAAAGTTCCTGCTTTTCACTATCTGCTAAATAATTTTATGATTTTTACGGTGGATTCATAGTAAAATAAAAATGTAATAATAAAATTATATTTTGTCAATAAATAATATAATTACATTTATAATTGGTGGACGGCCTGCACAATGAGCTGATGAGCTTTATTCCTTACACAATTTAAGCCCAAAGCAGAATTTCTTTATTTTGTGGAAAAACCTGAGATGCACTTTTTCTTATATTAAAATATCTCAAGGATTAAATGTGTCGTTAAACTTCTTTACACTGACAGAAAGAGTTGTTTCACTGGTCCAGCCTCCTTAAGATCAAGTGGGCTGTACAAGGCCCACATGGTAAATGAGTTTGACATCCCTGCACTGGACGGAGAACCGAGTCTGTACTAGAGCCACCATATGAATGAAAGAATCATAGACGTATGATAAACTGATTCTTGTTTTTCTATGTTTAATGCCAACCTAGCTGTTTGCTGCAGTCTGCTTAAGCCAAACAGGGTTTATAGGCTAAATGTTAAAAAGGAAAAAATCTCCATATAGCCATCCATCTATGCAACTAACTCCTGGACAGAGAGCCAAACCACACTGTACTTTGCAAAATGTAGAAATCTTCTGTTATGTCAAAAATGGCTACTGCTACATGAGTCCAAGTTAACACTGCAGAAAGTGATACTGGTGAAACTGGTTCACATCTGTGAGCTAACAACGAACCATGCAGGCCGTACTGTTGCTAACGACTAATTTTGACACCAGCTGACAGCCAACTAACCCCAAACAGAGCCAAATCTGGCAGCCATGCACAGGCCTCACATTTGGCCACACGTGGCAATGTGCATCGGTATTTTTAACAGGACAAACGAAACCGGGGTTACCCCGTGTCAGCAACTGTTGTCTTTAAATTTTCTAACCCACACTCCAGCGTGAATTGCTGCATTGTGCGCTCTGGAGAAGAGGTGCAGTTTGTTTGGGCAGGAGGAAGCAGCTATTTACACAAAAGGTGTTGGACCAGCACACGTTTAAGGGCTTTGGCTTGTGTGTGTGTGTGTGTGTCTAATGAGGGAGTGTTTAGCTGCGTAAGCCTGCGTATGTGAACATAATCACCCATGATATACAACATTATGGACGGTTCTTAATAGCTGCGTTTTAAGAACAACCATTAATGCAGCTTGTAAAATATTCCCAACACCAGGCCAAACACTCACTTCAGTTTCACCTCCCTCTCGCTCACACACACACACACACACACACACACACACACACACACACACACACACACACACACACACACACA
>NW_005187414.1:3206959-3210443 GCF_000239375.1 Pundamilia nyererei
ATACATATATATATATGTATATGTACACAGTATATATATGTACTTTAAGATATACACATTTAACCCCTTCCCAACTGATTATGTAAAAGACCTGGTCACTGATAAGATTTTGATCCTTTAAGCTTTAAGCAGGTAGATCATTAGCGTTAGCATGTGCTGCATTTTTGTGTTTATGTGTGTTTGCAGGGTGAGTGGCTGACAGTGTCATTAAGGCACCTTTGGTGAAAATCTGTTCTCAATTGTTGTGGTGATTTCTGCTGTTTTAATTTGGACAGTAAAGGCGCTGCCAGGTCTACCCGCCATGATTCCGTGACCACTAAATATTAACTCCGTTCCCAGGCTCCCCGAACTGCTACATGTGCAAACTTTCTTTTATGCCCCGTGTCCATAAAAAAAGCCCAGCTCACAATTTCTTTTCCAAAATCACGGTGTGTCACGAGTGACGAGTCTTTGTTTAAAGGGTGTGAATAATGTGCCGAAAATTACTCTGTGTTTTTCGAAGCATCGTAAACTAAAGCTCGGTACCTTCGTCATTCTCTGTGTCTGTGCTATGGCTTTTAAAAGTGCAAGTACACTGTAACAAAGAAATTAAAAGGAAAGAAAAAAACACAATAGGGTCAAAAAAAATATTACCAAAATTCAGATTAAAAAAACTTAAAACACAACCACAACTTATCTGCTTTTTTAAAAGCTTTTACTGACAATACAAAGGACAAAGCTAAAGATGTCAATTTGAAGACAAATTTAAGCAATAAGCCTGTTGCAGAGACTGTGGGCCTCAAAAGCAACTGTACAACCTCAGCTCTAAGTTTAGACTGAGGAACTGCTAGTAAAGATTTGCCACAGGATCTGTGTTTGTATGTGTGGAGCAAAAGCTGGGAAAAGCTAAAGCCAGACCCTGGAGAGCTTTAAGGATGATAAATATAACATTTATAACTTTACTATATTTTAAAATCAGCTGGAAGCTTGGACAAAAGATTTTGTTCTGTCTCTGTTTTAGTTTTAGAAAAATCGTCAAAATTCTTTTTATTATATTACATCTGATTATTTCTAAGCATTGAATTAATCAAAGCAGTCACACTTCTCGATTAGTGCATTCTCTGTTGTTTTTTCTGTGTCAGCTGCATCCTGGTATTTTGTTAATTTGAGTCTTATGTTGGAACGGGCTCCATTCTGTATTCAATAAGCAAATTTCTCACTGCCTCTCAGTCCCTCCGGGCCCTCTGCTGTCCCAGCTGACAGCTGGCTACAAGCACCTCTGACTCTGGTTTAGAGGATGAGATAAGCTACAACATGATTGGATGGAACTAAAACAGTTTCCGAAGTAAAAAACCGTGCGGTTGCATCAGGAAAAGGGCCGCAAAATAGTAAAGCAAATAGCAGAATGCAATTAGAGGAAATAGAGATTAGTTAAATCCATTTATGATTAAATTTACTAAAATTGCAGCAAGTTTATTGTCCTGCAATAAAATTGCACATAAATGTTTGCCAGTTCGGGATTAGGAGTGCATGATGTTTCGTTACTTTTGCATAGCTTTTAATTTGATTTCCATTGTCTAAAAAGACCAAAAATACATCATGTTGGAATATCAAGGGGTGTAATATTGGTAATAGTGGTGGTGCTGGGACCAGTTTAAACATGGAGTCGACATAGAGTGGAGACTTTGGATTGCCCCGTGGTTCTTTGACCTCAACCAGCAGGATATGCTAATCGCTCATCCATATTCCAGCTAAAATCTCAGTTTGCATGTCTCTGATATCTTTGTTTTGACTCATGTAGGAAAATGCACACGTGTTTGAGTCTGGGCGAACATGATTAGGTGGGGTGCTGGCTGTTAAAAAGAGCTAATAAAGTCTGTTCCCTTTCATTAGCATGTGGTAAAATGGCCTGGCGAAATTAGTTTGTGCGTGCGTGTTTAGGTGTAGGTCAGTTTAATAGTGTTTTTGTTAACTAGGTAATATTTCAGGTGCTGAGACAACATGCGCTGGAGTGTATGCCTGTGAGCGTGCGTTCATTAAACACGTGTTATGTTGTTAACAGCACACCTCATTGGCCAAACAAAATGAGGTCATTAAACTGGTGTACAACTGCGCTGCTTGTGTACTTACACTTAACAAAGGCGGGCTTATATTTGTCAATGTAAGGATTGTATATGCATATGTTTGTGTGCGCGTGTAAATAAATACTGTTTTACGTTCATGCAGCTGTGTTAGCATGTAAGATGTCCTGGTAAGTCAGCAAAAGTAACCGTGATTGCAAAGTTAGCATGGAAAACACAAACACACTGCTGTGGTCCAACTGAAGGGGCAGTACCAGTTATAGTTCTTTTGTCCTGCTGTTGGCATTTGGCTCAATCCTCTTTTTAAAATATAAACATTTAATTGTAATTTTACACCACAATGCAAGCTGACAAAAAGAGAAAATTCTATATTTTTATTTATTTATTCAAAGATATAAGGTGCAATGTGAATGAAAACTGCAACTAATGCACAAATAAAACACTCATAGCTGACAAAAAACTATTTGCTATGTCAGAGGAAACAGTCAAAACTAACGTTTTCATGGGTCACAGGTCGTATCGGACTTTGCCCGGGCCATTGCAACATCTTAATTCTTATCTTTTAAAGCTATTTTGTTGTAGATTTGTTGATGTACTTGTGATAACTGTCTTGTTGCAGGACCAAACGTCCACGAAGCTCTCGCTGTCAGACAGATGGCCTCATGATTGACTCTGGAGTACTTTGGTATACAGAGAAGGTCATTGGCAGGTCCTGTGGCTGCAAAAAAGGCCCAAATGATCACCTCTCCAGTTGGCACTGGCTGATGTCCTGTGTTTGGTTTTATCAAATGTGTGGCTGTGCGTTATAGCAAAAGATGTCTTCTTTGGTCTCATTTGTTCCAGAGGTTATGTGCGTTTTTTACAGATGCAACTCTGCAAACTTAAACTGTGCTGCCATGTTTTATTTTTAACAAACGTGTTCAGTCTTTTTCTAACTGTACTGTCATGAACTCAAACATTTAACATGCTAACTGAGACCTGTGGAGATGCAGGTCTTGGGTTTTTTGTAGTTTCTCTCAGCATTGCAGCGTCTGAACTTGGGTTGAATTTACTGGACTGTCCACTCCTGGGAAGACTAAAGGCAGTGAAATATACCTACGTGACTGCACAGAGTCTGTGACTTGTCTAGTTGTGCTAACTACAAACAGCTCAGTAGCTAAATGTTTAAGGCCAATGGTGAAGGTGGAAGAGGAGTCATTGTGGATGAGCAGTTATTCTTGTTATATTTTTTCCAAGTCCATTTGAAGTCTGCTTGAAAGATACATGCCAATTGCTGCCTTGTGGTTTTATGTCCTCGCTGGCAAGACCGGACAACGTCGGGACCTTGGCGGAGATCCCGCTTCAAGCCATGCACACCGGCAGCTAATCACACTCACCTGAGCTGTCGCTCTCATCTTTGGGACACTGCTTGTCTGCGCTACAAG
>NW_005187414.1:3210802-3220811 GCF_000239375.1 Pundamilia nyererei
AGGATACATTGCATTCTACCTACCAGTGTTTTTCTCCAGCCAAGTTACCCTAAGAATAACGCTCACGTTGAACAAAGCTACATCTCGGCTCCAATGCAAACAAATGCGGCCTGAGCCGGGCCAGACCAGAGTTTGCATCCCATCACAATAACCTCCAATGTTTGCTTTTTGCTTTGCTTTGTTTTAACTGTGACCACAAACTTTGCCTAACCTCTGTACACAGTAACACTGCAGCTCCTTTGCACAAATTTCACACAAAAAAAAGAATTTAAAAAAGTTCCAGCGTTTTGCTTAATTGTCCAACATCCACATTCTTGACTGGTAGTAGTTTTTCTAAAGGAGACAAATGAGTGTTTTGGAGGCATTCCTCAGAGTTAAGTTGTTGGTTTTTGTTTTTGCATCTCACCCTCTCCTATTGTCACGTCTCTTTTATTTTAATACTTTTTTGTAATATTAGATATAGGTTTGGGAAAAGATAGAAAACCTAAATAAGGAGAGAAAAGAAATGACATTCAGTGCTTACCAGATGCCAAGCGCTCACCTGCTAAGGCCATTTTAGCCCATGTGGTATGTCTCTTGATGCCTCAGACTTTGGCTGTGCCAGAACTCTGACACTAAACTACTAAAAAAACTCAGACACTTGGATTGAAGGTGGTGAAAGTCTCAGAGGAGGATACCTCAACATGTTCCCAGGTCAAATTAGAATATGTGCTTCATTTTTTTCTAATGCAGCTGGCACATGAAAACGTATATAAAGGTTGTTGTGTATCTAATCCTCGCCCATCTTCCACTGTAGCTTCTAGATGATTGAAAACTGTGATTTGCAGGAGGGGTTTTTAAAAGCACTGTAGGTTAGCTCCTCCTACCGTGCGGAAACAAAAGCACTCTTTTCAGATGTGTGCAGCACCTTGTGTACAAAGTATAAAATCTACAATCACGAGGGAAACTTTTACCATCTGTTAATGAAGGCGGATGGAGCTCGCCTTTAAATTAGTGCAACTTTTATGTCTGCCTTTAATGAGTCATACGCCATGTGTGCCAATGTCATATGTAAGCTTGGGTCTTTCCCGCGGTGCATGCCTTCCCTTCTTCCAGTGCTAATGTGCTAATCTGCTGTTTAGTCCAACCAGATGGATTTCTCCCCCCTACATTGGGGGGAGATGGTGGAGACAGAGGGGAGGAAGGAGGGTGCAGAGGAAGTTACCTGCAGAGATCTCCACTCATTAAAAATCCCTCCGCCTAAATTACACACCCCACATTTGAGCCCCTACCTTGCCTGTCTCCCTGTCTTCCAGTCCTTTTCCCAGGATCACCAAGAAAAGAAAACAGTTACTAGGCAATGACAGCTGTAGGCAACCAAACTGTGCATCTCTATCTGCCCTCCACATTCTTTTCCTTCACAGCTCAACTTCCTCACAATTATTCGTTCACATCCATCTAGAGCTAATGTCTGACAGCTAGCTCGAATAGAGTCGTCATACTTTGGCATCCACATCACAGGCCTGTTGGCATATGCACTGACTTCACATAAAACTAACACATTCCTCGCTGTTGATGAAAATAAAATAAGAGCTGGAGATGAAAGTTAGCAAGATCTGAGCGTTCGATTGATTCACGTTTAGAAACATAGTATGTAAAGAAATGGAAAACACGCATGGAGGCCAATCAGAGAGACCACACATGCTCTATTTACCACATGCATGCATGCACATGCTAACAGCTCTATTTCCTATGCCCTCTGAATGTCTATCAAGTTCAGACCATCATGCATGAGTGCATTCAACAAGAACGGGGAGGTGTAGGGGCACGGGCATGATGAGAGATGATGGAGGGATAGGTGGAGGAGGGGTTAAAATCTTCCTGGTGGCGACAAATAAATGAAGTCTGTTTAAAACCCGATTAAAATTCTTGTGCTTTATTGTTCTCCTTTTAAGTGGTCTGTTGACAAAAGTCAAGTAAAAAAAAGAGAAGAGGCATAAGACGAGAGCAGCCCAACTCTGTGAGTCAGCGCTGATACCGACGAGACAGTTTAACAACGGAAAAAGGGAAGTCCGCAACGCTTGCTGAGAATTCCTGCATATTATGAGAGAAAGGGACAGTGAGAGATGTGAAGTCGCTGAAAACCTTCATATCAAATGTTGAACTCGTTGAACATGTGACCAGAGTCAGACACACACACACACACACACACAGGGGCTTCATCTTTCATCGCAAGACAATGATCTCTTTTCCTGGACTGTCTACACACTCACACACTCAAAACCAAAACCGCAGGACTAAAAATGGGTCCTTGTCATAGTCCATTAGGAGTAAATTTGCTGTGTCCACAGAGTTGTTTCTCTCTTTCCCATTTCAGCCCCTTTCTCTGTGTTTTGATTGCTCGCTGGATTTGGTCCTCTCACCACCTCGTCGTATTTAGAAGGATTTAGCTGCCACCATCAGCCACACGGCAGTCTGATCGACAGATAACATCAGCCGATGGTTTCCAAATGAGCAAGTGAGCGCACCCCGATCCATTTTCCTCCTGTTTGTCTTGATACGTAGAGAGGTGCATTTATCGGTTTTCATTCCAACGTGTCGTCTTCTCTTTCCTTGGCTTTCTGCTGCTCTCTTTAAGGCTCGAAACCTACACTAGAAGCTAAAATTGAGCAAAAAGGTCCAGTCACAATAACACCAGCTACAGAGTCCTGAGTAAGTTTTCAAAAGAAAAAGAGAAATAAAGCTATACTCAATCACTTGTACAGTGTTCTGAGTTTTCTTTGGATCCTTCAGATAACAGTTGCATGTGTACTAAATGTTATTTCGCCAATTTAGTTTTCAATATTTTCCAGTTTTAGTGATGGGTATAAGTCGAGCTCCAACCAAGGCTGAAAAATAAAGCCAGCACAACATTTTCTCTGTCTACTACTAGACTGCTATGTTGAAAATGCCCAAATTTACTTAAGCCGGGCAGAAATAATGGATTTGATCTCTGCAGAGAATTCCCACTTTAATTATGGGCTGTTTGGGGGAATCTTTTTTAAACTCACCTGATTAAGTGTTATCAATTAAGGCATTTTCAGGGGTGTGGGCTGCTCTGATTCTGACAGCTGGATCCCAAAACAGGCGGTTTACCTGCTAGATTTCTGTTAAGGCTTCATCTCTCGCCTCTCTCTGGTTGTGGACTATTTAATGCAATAATCTAGGATTTGTTGCACTAGCAGCGTGCTCCTGTTTTAGTCATTGAAGCTCTGCTGTTTCTCTGCTTGCTAAAGTTAGCTGATAACTTAGCATTTGGCTATCTTGTCCAAAACAAGATGGCGACAGGCCATAATAGCAAATCCACAGCTAAAGCAGGGATTCACAAAGAAAACTTCACCATGCTATATTTACTGGCATAAGACATTTACCCACAAGATGTCTTTTGGTGTCTGGGGGATGATATTAGTGATGCGTCACTCCTGACTCCTGACAGTGTTACTGTTTGAAGTGCCGTATTTGAACCCAAACCACAATCTCTTCCTGAACTTAACCAAGTAGTTTTTAGTGTCTAAACCTAAACAGCCAGTAAAAAAAGAAAATTAAAGAGTGCATGAAAAAGTGCAAAACACAAAGGTCTCAACAGGACACAAACCACAGTTTCCTGGCTGACAAACCTGCGACTTATGCCACCACCGCCACCCCCTGTAACATCATAATGCTGGCCGTAGATTACGGGACCATTATGTCTTGGCACTCAACATAGCCAAGCATCGAGGCAACAATGCCAAATGAGAACTTGTGTGTAACAAGGCGACGCACTTGACAAAACAGCACTGTGTAACAATCTGAAGGAATTGGTCACAAGCAAATCTGCAGATTTAATATTGTTATTGGATCTTTTTGGTTTACTCTGGATTGCAGCATTTTTTATGTCATATCCGGCTATTTCTAAGTAACCGTTTCACATCTGGAGAAATCTGCTTCTTTGTTTTCTTGCTGAATCACATGAGAATATCATGCCTCTATCAATATGAAACTACTGGAGTAGAAAGCAGCAGCCCTGGCCCTCACTTCAAAGGTTAAAGTAATCTTGTACTAATGAGTGTTTACTCCTAAGTGTCATGTAAAGCTAAGCTAACATCGCTTACAGGTAAAAGAAACTTTGTACACCAAGGCAGACTGCTACATTATCATCGCTGACATGTGACAAACGTATTGTGGGTTTTTCTCTGAAGCAGTGTGTGAGGAGAGCATAGGGCATGCACACTCCTGCACCAAGGTCAGAGATAGTTGCTCTTAACATTTCACTTAACAATACACTTATTTGTTTCATCGTTGCAGTGGTGCATATTATTTTTCTCTCATTGTTAACTGTTACCAAACAACATCTCCACTCTTCCAGTATATTTAGCACAAAGTGCAGCTATTCAGACAAAGCTGAAAACACTGTTATTCTCACTCATCACCATCTCATACAACAGTGGAGTTGCCGAGCAACTCACAGGGGAAAACATCACGACTGGTCTCCGTTGCTAAGTTTTAAGTCGACTGCTTCATAGAGTTAAGGTTTCCAAACATTTTCAAATCAGGCCCACATTTTAAAAATGTGTTTCTTGCCTGCTTGGCCAAGGCTGATGAAATCACATTAAAACTCAGCACTAAAAAGGCATTTAAGGCTGTAAACTACAGTTAAGAGTCCAAGCTGTAAGTCACAGGTCGGACCATGGCCCCAGCTTCAAAAGAGAAGTCAATGTGATGTGCTACGTTGACAGAAAAAAAAGCCCAGACCAGCCCTCAGTCTGTCTATTTGTGCGTTGGTCTCTTCAAATTAGCTTTGGGTGCAAAGGATTGTGGGTAGCTGCTGACAGCATGGCCACTAGTGTCCTACAGAATATTCATTTTCAGTTCAGTTAAATTCATTTTTATTTATATGGTGCCAAATCACAATAACAGTCGCCTCAAGGCGCCTTACATTGTAAGGACCCCGCTCTGAGCAAGCAGTTGGTGACGGTGGGAAAGAAAAACTCCCTTTTAACAGGAAGACACCTCCAGCAGAACCAGGCTGCCACGACCAGTTGGGGGTGAGAGGAGGAAGAAAGGATAAAAAATGTTTATATTGAAAAAACACTAAAATTGCAGAGAAGAGCACAAAGATAAATAGGTGAAACTGAACACTGGCGAAAAAGATGGGAAAATTTAGTGTATTACAGACATGGGGGTAGAAGGGGATATAAATGAAAAGGCAAGGGGAAGACAGTATAAAGAGCAGGGATAAAATATCATTATGTTGTTAAAGGCTGCGCTTGCCAGTAATAAGATGCCCAGATACTCCGAGGCTCCAACATTTGTGTTGTACTTTGTCCCAGGACTGTAAACACTCATTCATCAATGTGCAGCCCAAGAGGCCGCCTGTCATAATTACCTGCCCCACTCGGAGCCCATTATGAAAAGGAAACAAACTGTCACATACACCAGTAACTGTTCCTGTGACCTCTAGTAATACAGGGTGTTGTTAATAAACCTATAAATGCTGTTTACATAGCCAAGTTAGAAGACATGGACAGTGATACTCCCTGACAGTAATGCCTGCTGTTCGTCTGTCTAACCAAAACACTTTTTCTTGGCTCACTGATGGAAGGAACTTTCTGAATCTGAGCCTTCATAGTACCACACGGTCAGGACACATTTAGGCTACGAATCTGTGATGTGGATTCTTTTTGAGCTGCAGCTTTGGGATTCTTTGGTAGAAGATGTGCGTATGCATGTGTGTTTGTACTTGTCACACAGGCGCTGCTGGCCTTTCCATCAAATATACAAGCAAAATAGATTCGGTCTCTTTATAGGTCTTAAGATCTCTCCATCATGAATACAGTGTTCCCTCATTTATCGAGGGAGTTGCGTTCTAAAAATAACCAGCGATAGGTGAAATCCACAAAGTAACCAACTTGATTTTTTACAATTTTATAGATGTTTTAAGGCTGTAAAACCCCCACTACACACTGTATACACTTTTCTCAGACAGGCATGAACATTTTCACACTTGTCAAACCTTCGTAGAAAAATAAGTCCAGTATTATAGAATGAAACCAAAGACACCCGCAGGAGCCGGTGCAAAACGTTTCGCCGAAAGTGTTGTGCTTGTTGGGGAGAAAACTTACAAACATACAGTACAGCACTTCAGAGTCACACTGCTAATGATTGAAGATTTATGTAAATATGACAAGCTGAACGCATTCTATACTGTACAGGAGACACGGCACAAGATTGATTGACAATGGTCTACAGCCAATCAGGACACAGAACACAATGCACTAAAAAAAACATGCAAAATTGCACAAAAAGAATCCGTGAAACAGCGAGGCTGCGAAAGGTGAACCGCGTTATAGCGAGGGACCACTGCATAGCATTATATATTTCATAGACACTTGAAGTTTACTTACAAATTTAAATGTCAGTGCTTACTCTTTTGTTGTTTTTATGTTTTGAAACAGAAAATTCTGAGAGTGGAGATTTCCAGTATTAGAAATGTGGCACCTTAGAGTATGAAGTATACACTCACCTTTACTGGGCAGTAACTGCCCAGTTTGCTATTATCAAACAGCAGAAACAAAATATATTTTGGCATGCAGACATGGTTAAAATGACCTGCTGAAGTTCAAAATAAGCATCAGAATGGAGAAGAATGGTTGTTGGTGCCAGATGGACACCAACTGCTCAACTACTGATATTTTCTTGAGTTTATTTCTAGAGTTTATTTTCAGTGAGCGGCAGTTGTCGCCTTGCTAATGCCAGAGTACACTGTTAGGAAGGCAGCAGTAACTCAATCAATCATGACAATCAACATATACAGAAGAGCATCTCAAAATGTACAAGAAGATGAACACCGGTGCTGCTCCTGTCGGCTAAGAACAGGAAACCGAGGCTACAATTCACACGGGCTCACCAAAAACGGACAACAAAAGATTGAAAAGATGTTGCATGGTCTGATGAGTCTCAATAGTGGAGTCAGAATTCGGTGCTGACCACATTAAAGCATGGATTCATCCTGTCTTCTGCCAATGATTCAAGCTGCCAGTGGTGTGACTGTGTGGGGAATATTTTCTTGGCAATTTGGAGCCGTTAGTTTCAGTTGAGCACAGTTTAAACACCACAGCTTGACTGAGTATCGTTGCTGGCCATGCCTGTTCCTTTATGATCACAGTGTACTCAAACTTTTACGGCTCCTTCTACCAGGATAATGGATCATGTCAAAAACCTCAAATCATCTTGAACCTGACAACCAACTGCCCTCAAATGGCCTCCACAGTCACTGAATCTCAATCCAACAGACCACCTTTGGCATTTAGTGGAAACGGGAAATGTGCATTGCAGACATGCAGCTGACAAATCTCAACTTTGTTGTTATAAGTTCAGATTTTATTCACCCCACATGGAGGTTAAAGGCCAATATCGAGTACAGGGTACAGGTAAGTGAACACTCTCACTTAACTACCCAGGTTTGCCAGATCACATAAAAATAACCCGTCCAATAATCCATTATCTCATCTCTGTCAAATTAAACAACACACAAACAAACATCATGGTAGCGTGATGTCAGCAGGTGTGGTCAGTGCCATCCAGCTGCATCCTACTTGGCGGGTCATGAGCAACATCCTCACTGCCTCATTAACAAATCATAAAATCCTCACGTGGGCATGTGTGGCTTATGTGTTTGTGTTTGTTGTGTAAGTGTGTGGGTGCGAGACAATGTTCAGAGGGTTAGTTCATGTGAAAGATGAAAGACGAAGCTCAAACTGAGTCAAAATGTCGAGCTTTCTGGGGTAATTAAAGGGCTTCGGGCTGTTGGAGTCTCAGATGGTGTGTGAGAAGAATTATATCCACCACTCACAACCTTCTGTGCTGTATAAATGATAAATGGGTCACAGATTCACAGATGGGCTACTAAACAGCTGACTGATAAAGCAGAACATTGAGTAATGACGAAGGGCCGAATGGATGAACGCCAAAACAAAGCTCAGTCCTGTTCTCTGCTCTGTTTCATAAAACTACACAAGTAGGAATGTAATAATAATATTCCAGTCTATAAACATCAGTCTAAACCATATTCCTTGTAAATTCTTCAGCTTTAATATCATTTTTCTGTCGGTATATGTGAGCCATTTATTTGCCGCCTTCCCCATCCACAGTCTGTTAGCAGCAGTCAACATCTTTGGAGTTTATTTGGAGCCACAACGACACGTGGCAGTTTTGTTGGGATGAAAAATATCCCCCAGCACTTAATATACGTTGCAACCCTATAGATGTGAATTCAGAAACTTTATGTGACACACACTCTTACATGTGTGTGTGTTTGCACGACTAGGCTATAATATGTTTGGTGGGAGCAGGATGCCAGGCAGTGCCCTTTAAAGGCTCTAATGTGGCGGTGGTTTCATGGTGGTTGGCACAGATCAGCAGGAAGAGGGCAAAGAGAGGGGTATTTAAAAAAAGAGGTAGAGAGGGGAGAAGAGGGATCTGGTTTAAAGAAAAAGAGCTATAGTTACACAGGCACACCGCAGGCATCAAACTGTTGTGAAGATATGAATTCCCACTCTTTCTCCACGTACTCGCTGCATCCCTCTATTTTCTCCATCCATCCCTCACTCTGGGTCAGCGGCCCATTCACAGTGCGGTCCTGGGGTGATCAGAGTGGACCCTGCCCTCTCTCACTCTGCTTTCATTCTCTCTCCATCTTTCATCCCATCTTTTCTTTTTGCAGCGGGGTGGGTGGGGGGGGGGGGGGGGTGCAAACAAAACAGTCATACTTCCCCTAAACTCATCTTTTATTAATCAGACCTCAGCAGTGTGTCAGGGGGAAGAGTGACGCACATGGGTTTGTGAGTTTAAAACGTGCTCCGTGAACACACACTCAAACACACACACACATACACACAAGAACATGCAACTGACCACTGACAAATGCCTCGGGGTGTTTCATATTTCCTCTGCTGCAAAACAGACCATCACAAAAAAACACCAGAGCTCTTTTTGTGTCTGAGTATGTGTCAAAGAGAGAGACGGAGAGAGAAGGAAAAAGAAATTAGTGAGACAGATGACTTGAAAGCACCGCACGACCACCTCCCTTCTGTCATTCATAAAGCCTCCTTCACTCTCTTCCCTTTTTTCGATCTCCCTTAAACACACAAGCGCGCACACACAAGCACACACACACAAGCTCACGGGCAGAGCGGATATTCTGGGTGGTGTTATTCCAGGTGTGGAGTCGTTGAGGTCTCCATGCTGTGACCCTGTTATCCTGGGAAGAGGGAGCGTATTAGACGCATGCAGGGAGAGGAAGAGACTCTATATCAAAAACACATTTCTCCCCGAGGCTGTGTCACTGCAGACACACGGCTACGAACCCAGCACATACTGTATATAAAAGCATACGTTTCTATGTACTCATGCGTGAAGGTGAATGCTTTGCACGGCCAAAATCTACTGTCGGATATTATTGGGCACTATCAGTAAAAGGTCCTGCGGTACATGAAGTGACAGGTACAGTCACAAACTAAAGCCCTCTGTCAACAAGCCAAATAAACAAACAAACAAAGGGCTTTAACTTGTGACATTTGATAAAGTTTGCATATTTTAAAAATGCTCTTCAGTTCAGTTTGTAGTGGAGATGTACATCTTCTGAGAAGTGTTCAAAAGGAAAAAATTAACAATAAAATATCTGCCCCTCTTTTTTGGAATTCAATCCAGTTTTTACTGTTTTTCTTTTATCGTGCATTTACTGGGATGCAAACAAGGATAAAGCTGATACTATTTTTGTTTGCATCACTTTTCACTCTATGCATTATGGGCAGCGTATACACACAGCCTCAACTGACTGAGACTCACTCTGCGCCTGGAAAAAACAGAAAACAGATTTTTCTTACACCAAACAAAAGTAAGAACCAAAAGTATTAACCTGCAGCTGACAACCAAGAAATTGCTTCTGTTGTTTCATATTGAGCAAAAATGGATGTTAGAGACATTTATGGGTGTGTGTGTGTGTGTGTGTGTG
>NW_005187414.1:3220831-3224698 GCF_000239375.1 Pundamilia nyererei
GTGTTATTAAACTGATGTGGATAAAAGTTCCTTAGACCTTTTGATGTCTTCAATTTCCTTTAGAAATTGTTCTTTCTCTCTCCAGCTAAAATTGTGTAATTCAAAGCCTCAGAAATGCTTAAAAATAGTAAGCACCAGGCACCAGGCGAAAAACACCGAAAACACTGAAACGCTTATTCATAACAAGGTAATAAAATCCCGTATATACATATATATGCTTTCTGTGCGCTATAATGGAGACATTCCTTAAATACAGTAATAAAACAGCGTTCCTTACATTTGCGCTAAATGCTAGTTAGTGCTGGCCTGAGCGCCGAGCGCAGGCGGGGAGGAGAGGCAGGCTTAACGGACGCCTTCGCCGCCAATCCTCAATTTTAACGACTTTGCTCTTTGATTAAAAAAAATGCTTAAATGGTTCCAGTTGAGCCAGAGAAAGAGAAAAGAAATAAAACTCCAACATCTAAGAGATGAAAATAACCGTTGTTCTCCAGTTTTAAGAGGCACGTGTGCTGGGTTTGGCCTGAGACGCTAGTTACGAGCTGCAGATGTTTGTATGGTTTTTTATGATTGTTGTTATTTTCAAATTGCGGTGTTTCTATGATGAGCTTTGCATTCGTTAGCAGAGTGTGTGTGTTGATGTGTGTGAGTGCGTGAGTGAGAAAGGAGCTTCCAAAAAAGAAAAGAAAACCCGAGTATTTTGAGTTTAATTAACCATAGTTCTAATCTGTGTGCTTTTTAGCAGCTTATTATGCAATCTGATCGCAGGAAGCTGTAGTGGTGATTGCACACGATGATAGACTATCTATATATGCACACACACACACATAAAGTTATATATTTCAAAATTATGTAGCAGAAACAAGTAGGGTAATCAAACCACTACATACAATCCTTCCTTCTTATGATCTCATGCACACCCATACAAACACACACACACACACCGCTCAGATGTTCACGTGGTTTTGCGGGTTACAAGAGGAGAAAAGTTTTCACCTCTTCTTCGCTGGATGAAGAAAAACCATAAAAACAGCACCTGCTCGCTTGTTCTCTCTCCATCTCAACTGCGCCTCCCACCCTCCCCCTCCTCCGTATGTCTGTCTTTGAAGGGAGCAAAAAAAAGAAGCCAGTGAGGTAATGAGACGAGCTGATTGGCCGCTTTCTAACGGCATTAAAAACATTACATTTGCATCTTAAAATTGATTGGACAGGTAAGGGTTTGGCGTCTTCCTCGAGGCCGCAAGATGGGGTCAACAAAACCTGCCAAGTTCAAATATCTTCAAGCGGTAGGGCATTAATCACTGCACATGAAGGCTGTGAGGTGATGAAACGCAGATCACTGGTGCATCGCTGTGGAATCGGACCAGGTTGTCTTTTGGATACGAGAGATGCTTGTTTAACAGTGTGTTCAGTGCCAGAAAATGAACTGTTTACTTCCACAAATTATGACTATGCTTTGTAATTAACAGACCTTAGATCAGCCCGAGAAACATGTATAACTGCGTCTCCTGCTGACTTGGATAAATACGACTGGAGCCAATCCTGTGGAGCTGTTGACCTCTGTTGACCTCCCTTGAGCTCAGAGACAATTACTTACAGCACCGCTACATAAAGCGCTCAACAGACAATCAGGAAGGACCGTTTTCATTGTTAAACTCCTTCGTTTAGCTTCCACAGTTTAAAGTATAAACCCAAGATGCAAAAGGCTAACATCCCTAAAGTAAAAAACAAAACAAGAACAAAACCCCTGTCCCTAATCTTGAGAAGTAATGACACATCAAATGTGCTCTCATTGGATAAATCACTCACTGACGCTCTTTTATAAAGCGGTGATCCCTGGTATGACATTCCTCAAACAAACTTAGCTGATAATAAGATCAAAATATCCCTCTTATCTGTCTCTCTGAAATGCATGTTCACAACGTGGTTTAAACGCCACAACACCATCAATTTGTCTAACGGCATCAAAAGGGCACCTACAGAATAGTTTTAAGGCTTTGTCCTCTGCCCGTTCCAGCCTATCATGAGGCTGCAGTCTTCTGTTCTCAATCCATTGAGACAGAATTTACCATCATCAGCTAGAAATGATGACAAAAGCTAGCAATGAGTCGTAATTCATCTAAAGAAGGGCAAACCAGGTCAGCAAACCACCTGTGAGTGTCAGCTTGTGTCTAAAAAATACGCATGAAGAGGTTTAAATGATGTAGATGTCCTTCAGGATTTGATGTAAATTACTTTAAATTTGTTCATCATGGACAGACTTCAGACTAGTTGCAAGTTTAGTTACAATTTTTTATCGTTGTTCCAGTTTGCTTCCTCTCACCTCCCTACTCTAAACACTCCTTTTTTTCTTAATTACAATAGTAAATTCTTATGTTGAACCCTCTTCTTTTGTTTTATCTGTAGACAGTGAGATAATTATACCAAATAAGTTTCAGTTTGATAGCACGAAAACAATAATGTGATGTGTGTAGCAGCAGCAGCCTAGTAAGCTGAGCAAAGCATTTTTTATCTCTGAATAAGAGGATGACTCCCGCTGCTTCGGGCTGTAACTCAGAGGTGCACAGAGCCATCTGTCTCTCTCTCTTTCTGTCTTTGTGTGTCTGTTGCGCTTGTGCAAATGAGACAAGCTATTGCAGCCAGAGCAGGAGTTCAACTATAATAGCATCCGAGGCGCACAGAGGCCTGAATAAACGGCGTCGAGACCAGAACCGGCTCGTAAAAAGAAAATCAATAAATGTCATAGATCCGTCAACTTCTACCAAGTGTGTCAGTAAATACCACATTTTGAATGGAAGGTTAACTTTATGAAAGAACGCGGGGGTCACTTCACTTGGATGACGAGTGATTCTGGGCCAGCATAAGCAGGATACGCTCGGAGGGGCCCCGGTCGTTTACTTTGCAGTGTTGCTTCAACTGCAGATAGGCACGGAGTTCAAGTCGTGGCTGTTCTTAGTGGAGCCATGCAGAGGATCCAGCAGTTCTCGGACTAGGGTCTGCCTCCCCAGGACATGCCGGATGTGTAGCAGGGACCCTCGATTCTGGAGGGAAACAGATGGCTGAAGATGAATGTTGCACTTCTCCCCGTATAACTACATCCATCTTTGTGTACACCACTGCATCTGTGTGATGTCTGTCGTTTTGCTCAGATCAGCTGTAGCACTAAAACCCATGTCCTCTGGAAAGATCAGTGTGACACATTACAAAACTGTGGAAAGCTATCACTCCCGAAGCTTATAAAACGCACTGCGTTACCGCTGCCTTGTACGGAGGTCTCTCCCCACACGCACACAGAAAGAAACTCACACACCTTCCCTGCTCTCATGCCACTTCCGCCATAAAATGCCTGGCAGTGTTCCACGTGCCCATTAGCAGGCGCTAAATAACTGTTAACAATGTATTACCCAGACTCCCCTGTTCAGGCACTTCTACCCTTCCACGGGTCCCTTCAAAGCTCACAGGTAATTATGTCAAAGGTTTTTAATAAACAGCTGAGGCTACTTGGTGCAGCGGGTTACGCCCACCTTCAAAGTGGCAAAATCTGTCCTTTAGATAAAGTTACAAATGCGCAGGGCTCTGATTGGCTGAAGTCTTCTCAAAGTCGTTAAAAGCCATCAGGTAACCCCGCACCTGCATGTGACCGGGTAATTAAGGATAATGCTTTAAACTTGACTAAAGGATATAGTCAATCACAAGTGGACTGAATATTAAGTCCATTAAACCGAAATGCTGTTAAGTATAGTATTTTTGTTTATTTCCCAAATTAATTACCTTCGTCCAATATCTCACAAACTGGAGACTAAAGGGAAGGATAATAAATCAAAGCAACAGCTTGAGCCTATTATAGCGGCACCGACAGCGTTTCACGTA
>NW_005187414.1:3224801-3226397 GCF_000239375.1 Pundamilia nyererei
ACCCTGTTTAAAAAATGTTTTTATTTTATTCATTTTATTTTATTTCATTTTGAACAGTTTATCCTATCAGCCTCGGGAAATGAAAAACTGAAACACTTAACAAAACTAGCAGGGCAACCTGCCAAACTTAGTTAAAACAGCGTAAATAATACATTGTTTATTTATTTAATCTTGTAGCCTGACTTATATGCAAAACGCAGTAATGTTAAATGAAGTGTGGAGCTGCCGGATAGAAAGGGGAAAATAAAAATGAATAAATACATTAAAAAAATGTTTTTAAAAAAACCGTCGAATAAAAACAAAAAGGTCACTAAAATGTGCAGAACAATTTCTGTGGGAAGATATTATTATGAAGAATATCACACAAGATAAATAAATATCGCATGACTTACCAATGTTTTTGTATTACAGTGTAAATACACTGTTGCGACGAAACACAGTATGATAACAAAGTTACGATAATGTGATAATAATAGTTACAGTGCTCTGGAAGCAACGACATCAGTTTCACGAAACAGCTGTTTCAAAAATCAACAATACCTTGTTCTTATTATTCTTATTCTTATTCTTGTTGTTATTGTTATTATTATTAAATAGTATGTATTTCATGAAAACGATGGGAAAATAATGTGCACTCTGTTAACGATCAGCCAGCCAATTATAATGTTAGTTTCTTCTAAAAAAAACAAAACATTTAACTTACAAATAAAATCTCAAATACATAAATAAGGCAGTCTTTATGAAAAAAAATCCAATTCATACAGAACCTTTGTTCACGAGTGAAGATTTTCAAAACAAACTTAAACCGGTTTAAATTACTACTTAAACAATGTTGAGATTACGATTGTGAACACATTCCTGTTAAACTGGAAAAAAGAGGGAAATCCGTTTGGTGCTGTTACTAAATTCTGCCCCTTTTTTCTTCTTTTTTTTCTTCTTTTTTTGTTTTTGTTTTAAGTACATCTGTTTACATGCGTTTTTATTGGTTCCGAGGCTGGTAAGGGAGCAAAAATATTCGCTTTAAAGTTTTTTTTGACAGTGTCAGGTTAAGTCGGGAGGCCTGGCATCGACTACAATCTAAATTTTGTTTTAAACAAATGTTAGCCTACCACATTTAAATAAAAAAAACGCCAAGAGGAAGAGAAAGAGGCAGATTTTGATCTGATATAGCAAAAGTATATAGACAAGGAATTTCTCCTAATGTCCAGATATTTACATTAAATTTGCGCCAAAATACGGCGGATACGTGACCAACAAGCCAGCAGAGGCCCGATGTTCACGCTGATTTTGGCGAAGGAGCCGAGGAGGTAAGCTGGAGGCTTAAATACTGTTGTGAATAATGGCATTTTGTACTTTCTAACTCCGACAACAGCTCAATAAATACACCAACAAATGAACAGGTTCATTAGGCCTTTAGTTTGGCACATTTTATGCAAAAGGCAGCACGCGCGGTGCATATTACTCTTGGAATAAATGGCGTGTTTAGGTCTTAAAAAGAACATCAAGAACTAAAGAAACCTGTACACACACACACACACACACACACACACACACACACACACACACACACACACACACACACACACACACACACAC
>NW_005187414.1:3226417-3236985 GCF_000239375.1 Pundamilia nyererei
CACACACACACACACACACACACACACACGTAGGCTCAGTGCTTTGTTTATTTATAGCCAGCTTCTCCCCTCCATATCTCACCGCCACACCAACGCGCATTCCCGGCGTGACCGCGCTCGTTAACACGGCCTTGAAAATGCGCACGATTATTTCCACGCGTGCAGTAAGAGCGAGTCAAACTCATCCATGTATTTTATCCAGCTGGTTGCATTCACTCATTTCCCCCTGTATTTCAAACATATTCCCAAATATTTCATTTAGCTACTGTTAGACTCGGGTTCAGTTTGAGACGGAAATATTACCTCGTTATTTACGATTAGATCATGATCGTTATAATGACATTATCATATCTGTTATTACGTTATCGACTAAGAGACTAATACTTATTGTATTAGCCTTTAAATAGTCTATAGATTCAGGGTTAAGTGTGCAGCTATCTTACGGTTGTTTTTAGTGCTGCAATTGCCTAGTTTCTCTTTTTACAGTTGCATATTTGAGTAGAAAAGAAAAATCGAAATGTAACTAAAGTTAATGGCACTGTTGCCATGACATTTATGCCAAAATACACGTGAAATGGTACACAACAAAGCTCTTGTGTTCAGTAGACATAGTTGGGATTTTTTTAAAGACTTGTTAAATACATAAAAATAGTATTTTACACAACAAATGTTAATTCCATACTCGTATTATGATCATGGATATTTTGAGGTAAATAATCAGTATAAGATTCAGTCTGTATGATAGTTCTGTCAGGACTTTTTTATTTGGGGGAGGGGGGGTCCAGTCGTGCAGGAGCTACTAATGGCCAGATATGCAAAGCATGTTGGGCCGGTGTGTCAAAATGCGCGCAGTGCCCCGGAGAGACGCTCCTAGCTCTCCTTGGCCTGAAGACATGATTCATTCACCAGCTCTACTTTTACCACATAAGGCGGCACGAGCGGCCCCCACAGCGGGCGGGACCAAAGGAAAAGTTCCGGGGGGTTGTGATTACTCATGATTGGTTGCTCTGCTCTGTGACTGACAGGTCCCTCTCCCCGACTCTCCTCTAAGCTCGGTTGTTGACACTCTCCAAAACTCCGCAAGGCACCTACGGATAACGGAGACACCATTACAGCTCGCCCCAGGCCCTTCTGTCTCGTCAGCTGCTCCGTGCAAGCACGGAGAAACTACCCTGCCCTTGGCGCGGGATTGCCAGCGTGGATCACCTTCTTTTTGCGACTTCCTCGGTTTTGAACTTTTCTTGCTCCCGGCCTGCAAGCTCGTGAGCGATCTCCTTCGTCTCCTTCCTCTGTCCCGAGACGCGGAGAAATGGCAGAGAAGCGCAGGTCCCCGTGCGCGCTGAGCGTCAAGGCGCATGCATTCTCAGTAGAAGCGTTGATCGGCGCGGAAAAACGCCGCAGGACGAGCGGGGAGGAGGTCGTGTCCCCCGGCTTCGAGGACGAAACAGATGTGTCTGATGTAGCCGGGAGTCCGGGACTACGGGCGGACAGAGGGTGTACCGGCGACCGGGGCAGTGAAGTTGAATGTGGAAGTGGCGGATCCCGTAAGTAATAATAATAATAATAATAATAATAATAATAATAATAATAATAATAATAGGTGTCTGACATGTCAGCATTATAAAATTATGACTTGACGCTCATACTCCATCATTATAGGATGCATTTGTTTAAGCTGGTTAATTACTGTGCAGCTGCTGCCCGCGCACATTTGTTATTCTGTTATTATATCAGAAGACCAAAATCCTGATCCTTGCTTATGTATTCATGAGCATTTTCCCCTTGCCTGCATAATAATTCATGTTCTCTTCTTCTCGTCACCGACTAGAATTCGGTCATAAGCATAAAAAAGATGACGTTTATAAAGTAAAACAATAATAGGCTTCCTTCGGGGCCGCACGGTGAGACTGTGATACATCACTGCTCTGGTCTAGTAAATATGAGCGGTGTGAGTGTGACTAATGTGAGAGGCTTTATGAGTTGTGTTGCAATCATAAACACGCCAATTAGCAGCGTATAAAGGCCGGGAAACTGCCACGGAAAGGATACTAAGAGGTCTGCAGACGAAATAAACCGACTGGCCCGGACAAATTAGGATTTAAACCCGCTGTAAGTTCACAATGCATTTGGCTGAGGAGTCTCTGTGTTAGTTTGCCTCGTTAGGCCCATGTCTAATGTCCATAAATTTCTACCACTTGGGGAGGCCTGTGCTGAATAGCACAAATAACAACAGCGGCGAGACGCATAAACACCGCTGTTAGTGCTTCCTCTTAACACATCCTCAGTATTAAAACAGGCGTGAAAATCGTTGAACATTTTTAAGGTCAGTACTGAGTGCGAGACGGTGTTTAAGCATGCAGATATTTCTACTTTCTCATAGTTTTCATTTTTTAAAGGCTATCTATCAATAGCGTGACATTAAATCGTAGAGACAGAAATAACTGCCAGAGGTTTAAAAATATTTACTTCGCTCTTGCTTGTGATATTCTGGATTAGGCCACTCTATTACATTGCTCTTCTGAAATAATTGTGTTGTAAATTAAAGTAAGGCTTTCAACGTATTTCCTTTGTTCTGCTGAGACGTTACCGTGTGACGTTACCGCGCTTTAACCCCGTTCAGATTAATTTTTCTTTTGTTTTAATGAGTCACACAACAAGAGTGAAATGCAACACCTCGTGAACAACGCTTGGCTTGTGATGGAATGTTACAATTAACACGTGCCAATCTCAATTCATCTCGGTGCAGCAGAGAGCGACGACGCGCTGCTGGAGAGCCCGCAGCCCGCAGCTCTGTGCACGGCGCCGGTAACCGGGACCGGAGAGGAGACCCGCGTGGACCTGCAGGGATCAGACCTGTGGAAAAGGTTCCACGAGATTGGCACGGAGATGATCATCACCAAGGCCGGACGGTGAGACAGGGATTCGCGTGAATGCGTAACTTTATGGGTGACTGAAGAAAATAAGAAATGAGAAACTCGAGGAGAGAAAAAAAAGTTAAAGATGAAAACAATATCAAACATATAAGAAGAAATACGACGCACGATTCGTAGAAATTAGATGAGCAAGGCAGTGAACCAGATGATAATTTGAAAAGTGAGCAAAATTGCTATTAAAATAATTATTTAGAGAGTTTATCTCTCTAACCAAGCCAAACAAAACTCTATTGCATTGATTCTTTAATTAAGCTATTATTAATGCATTTTGTGATGGTGAATAGTATATTATTCACCAGTTAAAAAATGACAGAGTGTTGCAAAAGAATGATTTTGGTTTTCCTGGCAGCCGGATGTTCCCCGCTATGCGTGTGAAGATTACGGGTTTGGATCCACATCAGCAGTATTACATCGCCATGGATATAATCCCCGTGGACAATAAACGATATAGGTAAGACCCACAAAAAGCTCCACCACAGGCCCGTGCACACTTACTCCAAAGCTCGTAAATCGTAAAGATGCTGCTTCTTAAACTTTGAGATCCTGCTGTCAGAATTTTTAAAAGCTATTTTTCAAATCTCGTAATGAAGGAAAAAGTAAAAACAGAATAGAGTGCCAGCGAATCTGAGTACACTGGGATATTTGAAACACCATTTTATTTTTGACTTGTCAAAGCAATCCCTGTCGAAATATAAAACAAAGTCACATGACACAAGTCCTGCGACATCACGTGAGGGACTGTGGTCGGCGCCAAAAAAACAAATTAAATGTGAACTAAAAGAACATATTCAGCTTTATTTTAACAAAAAGATGGACTTTTTGAGTTAATAATATGTAATAATGTCAATTATGGCATGTACACCATCTCATTAAATTTATAATTCTGTACAAAATATTTTAAAAAGTAATTTTTAAATAATGTTTACTTTTTGAAAAAATGAGGGCATAATCTTGGTGTTCATTTGCTGACGGAACTTTTCAGATAAAGAATGCGCTAAAAGGTAGATTAAGTGTGGCAGTGATGTAATTCGCTAATCCCACGTAAGTTTTAACCACAGACTTTTTATTGATTTGTGATGGGATGTCGAATTGAATTGTTTTAATCCTTAAAACCTTATATTCAAGTGTTTTGATGAATCACTGGGCATGATAATGAACTGGTTGGATATATTCAGTGCCAAAAGTTAAAGGATGAATTTATGCACTGATAAAAAACAAAACTCTAGAAAATACTTGTAAAAAATGCATATTGTTTAAACATGCTATATGGAGCCCAAGGCCATTTATTGACGTAATAATCTGTTAAACTATAATAACACATCAAAATAGGCTAATGCATAATGTGAAGCAAACACGCTGGATGTTAACAAAAACAATTGTTAACATGATTATTTTAAATGTGCTGTTAGGATTTAAAGGTCTCGCTAATACTAAGCAATAAAACACGTCATTCGTAAAATAGTTCAATAGTTTTGTGTCATCCAGCCCTGAAAAAAACAAATTCATTTCCATTTTGTCCGGAAAAAAGCACAATATAAGGAATTTGGGCAAATCACACGACGCATTCCCAATGACAGAAAAGCGATTTCGAGGCGAAAAAACGAATCGCGAAAAACGTCCCCAAAAGAATGAAAGCTGTACCCCACAGCGCTGTAGCTTAAAGATACTCTCTCACACGCGTGTACTGTATAAATGGCAACAGCACAGCAATTTTCTTTAGCATGTAGTCCTGATTTAGACTCCATACACTCTGTTCTTGGTACAACCCAGGATTTTTCAATTGTGCAACCTCAGCTTTGCCTCCACAAATGGTGCTTGGCACCGGTGTTTTGTCACGGCGGTTTTGTCGTCCCTTTTGGAGAGGACCGTTTGGATACCTAACCTCTCCACCCTGGAAGGTCAAACCAGCAAAAGTCGTTACAAAGCAGAAGAAAACGGCGTGTTATTGCAGCGGTATCCGTGCAGCCAAGTCTTTGCGTGATATAAACCGCGTGGGTGTCATTTCAAAGGTTCAAAATTCAGTTTATAGGATACCACGTTTTAAAGTGAATGACATGCCGGATAGCACGTTACTGGTCCATCTGCCTATAGAACATATAACAAATGCATTATGTAAACTTTGGTGCGCAATGGCGCGCCGTGGATCAAACAGAAGGAAAATACTGTTTGTTTATAAAGAGCATTAATCCTGTAGTGGAGTCCAACCTGTGGCCTGGAGGGGAGAGTCCAGTCCGGCCCTAAAGTCATAAAGAGTAAAATATGAACTTAGATTTTAGTGTTAAAGTTTTATGCTTTTGTAAATTCACTCCCTTGTAAGAAAACATTTTATTCTTTATTGCTGTATATTTATTCATCAGTTACTGAAGTATCGAGTCTACCTTTTGATTTGTAAATGATACGTTCATTCAGACAGAAACCGTGCTCACTCACTGCCTTGTGTGTGAATTGTGTAGGTACGTGTATCACAGCTCCAAGTGGATGGTAGCGGGGAATGCCGACTCCCCTGTGCCTCCCAGAGTATACATCCATCCGGACTCCCCGGCCTCAGGAGAGACGTGGATGCGTCAGGTGATCAGCTTCGACAAACTCAAACTGACCAACAACGAGCTGGATGACCAAGGACATGTATGTAGCAGCACATCACACTTGTGTGACACATTTGTAATGTGGCTCTGTTGTATGAAATGATTTACTACTATTGTAGCAAATAATATGACTGCATATTATTTACAATCAAAACATTCAATTTCACAATGAGCTATTATATAAAATGTAAATTTCTAATCTAATATTAAAAAGTCTCATCTCATATGAAATAGTAAAAGTCTCATAGTTTCCTAGTCTGAGTTGAACATGACTTAATGTTCTGTGCATTTTCTTGTTTTATTTAATTTTCTTTCTTTATTTTTACAGTGTAGGTCTGTAGAGCTTGTGCACCCACAAGCGTACATGTACATTTTCCCCAGCCATGCTTTATGAAACACATAAAATAGCAGTTACATAATCCAAGCCTCAATCAATGTGTTTCCCTCCCCCGGTTCAGATCATTCTGCACTCCATGCACAAATACCAGCCGCGGGTCCATGTAATCCGTAAGGAGTGTGGAGAAGAGTTATCCCCAGTGAGGACCATCCCTGCAGGGGAAGGCACGCGCACCTTCTCGTTCCCGGAGACCGTGTTTACCACTGTCACGGCGTATCAGAACCAACAGGTAGCTCAGCTGAACTCCTGTGTAGAGACCCATAAACTAAATATAACAAAATACTCACAGTCGCCAAGAAAGTCACATTTCCAGTGTGTGCTGCTACGATGTGCTGTGAATTTGAAAACAGATGATGTAATTTTGGATGTTGTGGTTGTGAAGTAGATGTTAGAAGTTTAATATACGTTCGTGCAGCTCATCATGCAGTGTAAAGATAAGCTATTTTAATTCCTAGTAAGTAAGTAAGTAAAATGTATTTATATGGCACTTTTTAAGCCGATAGTCTATTTTAAAGTGCTTTACAGAGATATTAAAAAAACATCACACATGTTCTATGTTTTGCATTTAAAGGCAGATTCATCTCTGTCAGCAGGCGTGTATGTCTATGCATGTACATGCTCTACAAAATAAACAGAATAAAGTCCTCTGGAAACTCCTCTGCAGGCTGTTAAAGCAGTTTACCAAATAAAGGCTTATGTGACGGGCTGTTAAGAAATAATAGTGATATTCGCTTACGTTGTCACACATAGCTTAAGATTGTTATATTTTCTGTTTTCAGTGAGGAAAGCTGCAGCTTTTCTGTGTTTTTGCACATGTTTGCTCCATGTGAGCTTTGAAGTAGGACGTTAGCTGAGGTTTGCTGGCCTGCAGTGCATGATGGCTGAAGTCAGAACATGGTGGTGATGTCTATAAAAGTCCTTTTGGATGAGGGTCACAGAGCTGGGCCTTAAACACCACCCACAGTCTGAACAGGCTCACAGACATTAACTCCATGCACTTATGCATGCATGAACCCACACAAAGTCACATAAATGTGCAAAGAAACATACAAGTACGCATGCTCACGAATGAATTTATTTATAGACCTGATTGAAAGATTTCCGAGAAAGAAAACATTTTGGCTGGAAGTGGTATTATATAGCGTAGTGCGTTATCTTTGATTTCATAATAACAACGTTTCAGGAAATAATTAGAGTCTTATTTTGCTTTTTCAGATTACAAGGCTGAAAATTGACAGAAACCCATTTGCCAAAGGCTTCAGAGACTCTGGCAGAAACCGGTGAGTTCATTTTAACCGCAGAGATTTGCACATTATCTGGTGCATTAGGGGTAGTGAGCGATGCATGACTGCTTCATATTTTGGCTTGCATGTGGTTTTTGTCACTGCTATTTTAGTCTGATTTTATGGGGAGTAAAGCTATGTATTTATTTATTTATTTTTTTCCTAATGGAAAATGTGCTACAGCCTCCCATTAAATTTTGTCCTGAAGGGCAAAAAAAAAGGAAAAAGAAATGGACCAAGCTGAAAAAAGACGTGGCACGTAGCTATGGTTAGAGTGGTGATTCGTTTTCGTTCAAATGTGCTAACTTTAAAGGCAAATTAATTCCTGCAATTGCACTGTTACAGGCACATGCTGTAACTTTGTCTGCGAGCCTAAATGGAGCGTCAGATTCCAGCCAGCCTCGGGAACATAAACATCAACAGCAAAATAATAAAAGTCAAGAGTGTCCCGAAGAAAATCTGTATAAACACATTTCTAAACATATATAAACACAGCATTAAAACAACACAGCAGTAAAACTCTAGCAGTCTCCAAACAGCCACTCCCCTGAGGCCTCGTAGAAATCATTAGAGAGGAGAGCCAGAGGAAGGGAAGCAGAGGGAATGTGCGAGAGGGAGGAAGGTAGAGAACGGCAAACTGGATAACCCAGGCACCTTGACAGCTGACCCTATAAAAGTTAAACTCAGGAAGGCTGAAAAAAAACCCTTCTCTTAAATATTACAGGAAGAGTTAAGCAGTTTGCTAAATAAACTTCTGCTCTGATAGGCTGCTTTGGAGCACACAGAACCGCTCCGGGCAGCTTGTCTAAATTATCACCGTGGCTACAACCCCGCGGGGGGGAAGACTTTTATCCTCACGCTAACGAGGGGTAACAGAGCACTCGCATTACCCACCCGCCACAGCAACCCTCCGCCCCACCTAGAGGAGCATGGAGGCTCAGATTTGGGGTGGGGGCGGAGGAGGAAGAAGGAGAGTCCCACCTCATAAATCGTTGCTGCGGCTTCCTGCTCCTTCGTCCTGATTCGCCCGTAAAAGCCGTGTGAAAGCAATTACACACAAGCACCCAACCAGCAGCAGCCAATCGAAGCCTGGCGTTTATGCCCCTCATTACCTGCGGTCTCCATGGAGATGGCAAGGAGGGCCCCACAGGCGACTAAGATGGCCGCCAGGTGGTTGGGCGAAATGCACGATTTAGTGAGGCGTGCTGAGTTAGAGCGAGAAAGAGAGGTTCCCACTGCATCAGACATTAGAAGGTTGGGAGAGCTCACGGTGAAGTGTTAATGTGTGCATTTGCGCGTGTTTGCAGGATGGGTTTGGAGGCTTTGGTTGAGTCTTATGCATTCTGGCGTCCATCCCTGCGAACACTCACATTTGAGGACATCCCTGGCATGACCAAGCAAGGTAAAGTTCAACAACAGGAAGCTTCTGGATGGTGAACATAAGATATCCAACCTAAAGACAAAATCTTTGTTTGTGATGGGCGTCCTTATTCACACCATGAAAGTGTTTATCAGTCACTCACAGAGTACTGGTTGGTCATAACTACAGGTTGCCATGGCTGTAAACATTTATCCTGCTCTTATTTTGTAGGAGTCCCAGGAACTCATGCAGCGGTTGGAGCATCGCCTCACCTGCTCTCCACATCCCCGTGCTCATCTCCTTTCCAAGTTTGCCCTCTCAGCCCACCGGACTACACCTGTAGCCGGCCGGCACACCCCCTCCACCGTTACAGTAACGCCCCAGAGCCATTCCCCCCACCCAGAGGTCCATCTGCGTATGAAGCCGAAGGATTCTGCTCCCTGCCTCTCCCTGCCTCTCAGCTCGGCTATCTCTCCAACCCCACCTCACAGGGCTATGCCGGCCTTCGCCTCCACACGCCGCCCTACAGCCTGTATGGTTACACATTTCCCTCTTCGCCGCGCCTCGCTGCCAGTCCTGATAAAATGGCCGCCACAGCCAATCATCAGAGTGCCTTCCTTGGCTCGTCGCCCAGTGGGACTTTAACGGACAGTCTGGGTGTGCTCGGCGGAGGACAGCAAGGCTTCTTGTTCGATTCTCGGACTTTGGGACTGGCAGGGAGCCAGTCGGGAGGCGGGGCCTCGCAGGTCACTGCTCACATGGGCTGACTTTGACTCTGGGTTGTCACAAACACACAGTGACACCCTGGATTGGGTGTGTGCTGCTTTTGTTCCCGAACACTCTCTGAGTTAACGATCAAGCATCACGCTGAAGACAGAAAGAAGTGAGAGAGCAGGCTTTTTTTGCCTCTGTGAATATATGAGCTTGTTAAAGCTTTACCTGAAGGAAATAATTTTTACTTTTGTTTTCACGCACGATTTCTATGACATGTCTGTGGACCTGCAGTGGTCACTAAAGAAGCAGCAGTGGTGGTTAAGGAGTCCAGACGAATGAACACACAGACTGAATTTGGACTGGGCTCAGACCGTTGTGGCCCAGAGAATCAAAGCAAGCACTTCATCCTCTGCCCTGAAACAGTAACTATGATACTCATACAGTGCTGCCTTTGTCTCTATCATTGCCTACAGTGGGTGGGACTACTAAACACCATCAAAGTTTTTCTCATTACATGCACGATTGTTCCTTCGATCACTATGCACTAATAGCAGGGCCTGTTCACCACTCAAAAACACTTTTTACACACAACACTCGGGGTCGGACGTATAATTACTTAATGACGTCATAGCCACAACAGACCATAGGAGTTCTCCTGGTGGCAGTCGTGGTCTAATGGTAAAACTGTAGAGAGGAGTGGATAATGAAAAGATTTAAGGCTTAAATGTATTTTTTCATGTCTGACAGAGAAGCAACAGTACATGACTCTGTATATATAAGGGGGGAGGTGGGCGGGAGGAGATTTCTGTATATAAAGGGCTGTGCAACCCTTCGCGCTTAAAAACCCCGATGCACCTGCTTCTGCTCTTAAGACTGGGTCAGGTATGGGACACCCTACCCTGAACTTGACTGAAAACCTTTTCTTTGCAAATGCGCTATAACAAGAAGCCCTTTGGCCTGAGGACATTAACATGTTCTGTGACCTTTTTGAGCCAAATAAAATATATGTATACGTGTCACGATGTTTGAATGTAATCAATAACTTACTAATTTAACTGATTTCACGTGGTTTTGTAATGAAATTCAATGCATGTTCGTGTGGGCACGACAATTACTTTACACTTTTTTTTTAAATCAAAGCAATCACAATACAATATTTCCTCAAGAAAATACGCCTAGTTGTATTTGAGTATAACTGCAGGTGTGTGTGTGTGTGTGTGTGTGTGTGTGTGTGTGTGTGTGTGTGAGACAAAGTAGCCGTTTTTTTCACAGAAAAATGAAAAACATCCCAGAACA
>NW_005187414.1:3237435-3254794 GCF_000239375.1 Pundamilia nyererei
GAAGACAACTACATCTACAGCTATCTTAAGCTCATCTTAATACTGAGAGGCTCTGTCCACACTAAAGCTACACAAACATCAGAAACTGTAGCAGCTGCCCCAAAATGGGAAACTTGCATCGTGAGCCGTGTATCTTTAAGACATAACTACACAATGAAATTATTTGCACTGGCTCCTAGAATAGAGAGCAAACACACAGACAGGAAACACTGATCAATGGAGGAGGGAGAAACATTCAGAATGCAGTCATGGTACAATATAAATTTGGTGGTATTTGTAACTACAAAGTCCAATAATGTATTACATACTGTCTGAGCTCGCAGCAAATCACAGTAACAATCATGTGGCCAACAACTACAACAGCCTCTTTAGTAGCTAGCTGTGATAGATAGAAGGTAATCTGCCCATTTAAAACTGATTTACTCGGCCCCATTTCTCCCCTTTCAAAGTTTGCTGACTCCCTCTTGATGTTGCCCATTTCCTCCTCAGCTCCTCATCAGTTGTCTCCTGTCACTCTGAAGGTGAGAGGTGCTGACGAGAGGAGCACATGTGAAGGGAGAGCAAGAGGATGGCGGGGGGGAGCTTATTTTAGAACTCAGGAATGATTGGCTTGTTGTGTCCGAGCGGCAGGAGCTGGAACTCTGCCTGTTATATACGCACCGCACACGGATATTTAAACACAATGCTGCCTAAACCTCCTTCTTTCTGAAAACAGCTTTAGAAAACTTCTGATCTCAGGTGCAATGGTAAAATACATTTAAAGCTAAAATACACCGAATCACAGAGGCACACTTCAGCCTGGCGTCAGTGCTCCGGTGATTCTCAGCTGAGGTGGGGACATTAACACTTGTGTAAGACCAGATGCCGACGTGACAGATCTTTGATGCTATCTGCCTGAGGGAAGAGAACAGGAGGGGAGGACAGAGGAGGATGAAGGGAACAGTGTGTTTGTGTGTTTAAGACCTGTATGTGTCTCTTTAGCATGAGACTTTCAGGGAATCCTGATATAAATCTATTCAAAGTCTAATCAGAAATTAAACATGCACAAAAAAACAAATATGCTCCATGAGATTCGCTGTTATTACAAAGTAGCATTTCCCAAATGCTAGTCAGGTGCTCTGAGTAACATGTCAGTGGATCTCATGGCAATGGTAGAAAGGCCAGTAGGTCACATCTGGTGACGAAGAACACTGTCAGCACAGTGTAGGAGTATCCACACATCAAACAGACTGATGCTGAGACGAGAGGACCAAGACAGGATCTAAAGAAGATTACATCTGTAACACCATCACAGGAGGAAATATTTTACTCCGATCTCATCGTCCCAGATCCTGCATTCTTAGCATATTTCATGCTATGACCATGACTTACAATGTCCTGAACACAGAGGTGCCAATATAAAAAAACCCAAAAACAAACAAACACAACGAAATAGGCCAAAGGAAAAATGCAGGATTGGTCCCTTGACGACCATGAATACCTGTACACCTTGTCAGCTAAAACCAAAAGTTTGTTTAAACTAAAGCACAATGAAATCTATAACCACAGCTTATCTTTCCTCACATGTTTATTCGGCACACGTCGTAACCAAATGTGCTGGAAATCACTCGAAAACTTCTCACAGTCAGTGTCACCAATCAAAATTCAGAAAAATCTAAAAAACTAAAAATATAATATTTGCCACATTTTTATTATTTAAATGTTTTTAAAAGGGTAAATGTAACAAAAATTTGTAAAGAATTACAACTTGATAAGTGGATTTCAATTTCAATTACTGACTTAAAAAAAAAATTTAAGAGTTACACAAACGGTGTTCATGAGAAAAACACAAATTTGCCTCATTTGTAATTTACAAATAGATCAGATAACTTCCAGCTGAGTCTCAAATGCATGATTATATCTACAATATGAGGTCGATGAGGACTGAGTCACATTTAACTCTATGTACATGAGACTTATTGGGCTGGTATTTTGATGCCTTTTTACAATTAAAATGCATCAGTTTACAATGAACAATTATGACCTTTAATTTGTAACCATTTTTTACTACATCCATCATTTTCATTCAGTTTTTGCTTAAAATGTTATTGTGCTGACAATGTAGCGTTCTCAAAGTGTCACAAAAAGTATCAAGTAAGTATCAAGTAAGTATTCAACTATCAAGTGTGACACACTTGGCATCGCAGGGTTAATAAAAATCACTATTTATCTTCTTTACTTGCGATATCTGTTATTATTTGAGTACACTACTCTGTCTTCCTGTTAACATTAACTACACATAAATATACACTAGCACTGCTGCCAAAGCAGCTCACCATGACAATGAGTACTGAGAGACATCAGGCTTCTTTCTAAAGGCTGTGCGTTCATGCCAGCTCAGGCAAATGCAACTTGGATGAGAGAGTAGAAAAAGAGCTGATGCTGGATGGAAAGATTAGTGCTGTATGTTGTTGTGATGATACTAAACAGGTAAACTGACTGTCAACCATTTCATTTGATGCACTACTGCAAACAAAATATATTTACATACACTTTCTGTGACTGCACTAAAGCAACTATTAGCTGTGATGAACCCAACACAGATTTAATACTCCCTTCAAATAGTCTCTTTGCAACCCACTGCACTGAAGTACAATTGGATCACTCCTTACATGACTCATTCTGACCCCACTGGAAATCCTGACTTGTGATTGAAGCTTGACACAACTTTCATGTGAAGCATTGTTACTGGTTATAAGAGCTGCGTCCCACACAGTCCAGAGACCAAACAAAAAGTGTTTATGGTCATCGACATATTTGACTTTGTCCTCTGTATGATTAATAATGAGTTCTGACACCTCAGTATATATCAATGGCTTGATGACCATTAGAACAGGTTTTTGTAAGGGTAGCTGCAGAGACCACCCTCACTAACTTCTGATGCAAACACAGATATTTTGTTCTATAAGCAGACCTGAAATATGTTGGAAGCCACTCAGTTCAGAAAAAAACATCACAGGTTACTCCTAGTAGGCTTTCTAGGAGAAAGGGTTAAAGTTCCAGTAACATTCTACATTTGGGGCATCTGAGGGAAGATTTCCAGAAACTCTGAAAGCTAATATAACACTAACATTATTGTCATCTGCGACCTGCTTTAACAGATTTAGCTCCCAGTGCTTTTGTTCTGCTCCCTAAACGCCCTTAGGTTGTTGTTTCTATCATGTAGAAGAACAAAACCTACAGACGTCTGCATTTGAAGGGTCGAGTCCTGCATGGGACCACGTTTTTGCACTCTCCTTTTACTATTATTTTTGTCCTCACCTTCTCTGTTAGTGTTAGATACATGCAAAAGTATTTGCTTAGGTTTAAGGGGGAAAGAAAAACTCATGGTTTGGGTTCAAACAGATTATTTCACGATGTTAAACACAAGTTTAAAGGCAAACTTCTTCCATCTGCAGCAAGTTTCTCCTGTGTTACCCAGTTATGTGTCCTTAGTTACCATGGATACACGTCCCACAGTAGTGATGACAGTTCACTTCTGTCTGCAGTGCAATTAAAATGCATTTTACATGTCACAGATCACCAGTACCCTTCAAAATCAAACACCAGTTCTTTGGAGCAAGGACAAGTTTACTTGGGATCTTGAACCAGCTGAGAAAGAGTAAAAGGTGTTTTTATTTTATGTATCTTTTAACATGTTGGATAAAGTAAGTGGCTTCTATTAAATATGAACAATAGCATTTAAGAAAACGAGAATAATTCTATTAAGTAGGGAAAACTGCAATGCCTTAAAAATGTTTTCCATGTACGGTTTAATGTTTGTGGTGTCAGTGAGCAAACCCGTTTACCATATTTCTCCTCTATACTCGTTTCATTGCTTCCCTCAGGGAATTGGCTGCCCGGTGCATTCAACACAGAAGTCAGTATTTGCATAGAGGGCAGTTATGTGGTTTTAGCATTCTGTGTGATTGAAGTGCGCATTAGCATACGGGCCGACAACGTGACCACGTGGTCGAGCGTGCTCAGAGGGGAGTTGCGGCCTGCTGTACGTGACCAAGCATATAAACCGTGGAGTCCACAGGTGAGGTCATTTTAGGCAGTGACAGCAAAGTTCCCCTTGAGCACAGAACAAGGTTTGGCAAATATGCTTGCAACGGTCCGAGGCAAAAAGGAGGTCTGTTTGTATCTGATGAACAGCATATTAGAATTACAAATGGCGGTTTGTGTAGGAAAAAAGAAAAAGCCTTGAGTGTCTTGAATGCGAAAGGAACCTTATAGGTTTCCCAGTAGGAAATGTTCTAATGAGATTAAAACATCTGTCAACACTTGAGAGCTGGATTTTAGCTAAAGATGCCAGCTGACAATTCACGATCTCACATCTTATATCCATCCTGTGTTACGGTGTCTCAAATTAAAGCGCCAAAGATTCACCAGGATGAAGGAAGAGGACAAATACTTGGACAAAGAGGTTCTTCTGCCGCTGCCGCTGTTCCAGGAAGTGCACCTGTGCTCCGGGCGCTTCAGGGGAGGGGGGGTAACTGTGCTGATGATGTTGCAGGCTCAGCTTAGCTACGCCTGTGTGACCTGTTAATGGCCCCGTGGGTATTTGATGACAGTTGACTTTTAGACGTTTGGGCTCAGGGTGTCCTTTACAGCTATTAATTCTTTGTCATCAAATCTGCTCAAGCTAAGCTGATTTATAGCAAGCTCCACCGGGAAGTTTCTCAGTGCACCCCTATTAGGCACCCCATGAACTCTGATCTATGAGAGAGGTGTTGAGAAATAATTATGACACCATATTTTCCTGTAATCTTTCCATGTTAATAAAGAAGGTACAAACAACTCTCATTTCCCCCTCTAGTTCTACAGTGATAGAAACATGCAAAACACGTTCATGGGAATACACACGTAGACTTCATAGTGTGTAACGCTTCGTGCTTGTGTGAGACATTGAGAAGGTCTGACAGACTGAGTGTCCAGCCAAAAGGAAAGGAGAGTCACTGCAATGCCTTGTAAATGTCTATCAGTTATTTAAGCATGTGATCTGTAGCTCGGTCCCTCCTGAGTCCTCTAGCCAACACATAACCGAACGCAGGACAGTTATTCACAGCTGCCTTAGCGGAAAGTTTTAAAGGCTAAGGACTTTTTGGGAACTTAAATTAGCACTGGATGTAAGCACTTGTTAAACAGAGTATCACAGAAACATATCTATCCATCCATCCATCCATCCATCCATCCATCCATCCATCCATCCATCCATCCATCCATCCACTGTGACAAAATCCAAAACCAACAATTAAACAGGAACTGTAACTTCTGAACCTTAAAATAGATCACAATGGCATTTGTAATCTAATAGCTAAGATGCAAATCCCAGAACATAACCTTGCCTTTAATCATGCTATGAAGTTTCTTGTGGATGTGTGATCTGCGGTGTAAGAAACAAAGGTATTGTATTGATAATATTGATCATAACCAACATACGCAGAAGAGCATCTCTGAATGCAAAACACATCCAACCTTGCAGAATTTGGGCTACAGCCGCAGAACATCACACCAAGTGCCACTCATGTCAATTCACAACATAAAACAGAGGCTACGATTTACACAGACTCACCAAAAATGGACAACACAAAAATTGAAAATGTTGCCGGGTCAGATGAGTTTCAGTTTCTGCTGTACAATTCAGATGGGAGGGTCAGAATTCGGTGTAAACAACATCACAGCATAGATCTATCCTGCCTTAAATCAACAGCTCAGGGTGCTGGTGGAGCTGTAAATCACGTGGGGGATATTTTCTTGGCACGCTTTAGTTCCCTTAATACCAAGTAAGCATAATTTAAACCCACAGCCTACCAGAATATTGTTGCTGGTAATTTCCATCCCTTTATGAAAACAGTGTACCCATCTTCTGGAGTAGAACACACCATCTCAAACTTGTTTCTTGAACCTGACAAGGAGTTCACTGTACTCAAGTGGCCTCCACAGTCACCAGATCTCAATCCAACAGAGCACCTCTGGGATGTGGTGGAATGTGAGATTGGTATCGTGGATGTGCAGCCAACAAATCTGGTCCAACTGTGTGACACCATGATGTAAATGTGGACCAAAATCTCGGAGGAATGTTTCCATCACCTTGTTGAATCTGTGCCATAAAGAATTAAATCATTTCTGAAAGCAAAGGAGGAATGTCTGTCTGAAAATACTTTTGACTCGTGCACTTGTGCAGCATCGTCAGTTTGACAAAATCAGTTGGCTACAGCTTGTCGAGATATGGCTTTAACGGTGACAAAGCAGGACGGGCAATGAAACAAAGCATTTCTGCACACCACAGATAACAAATGATGATAATGATAAGAAAAAAAAAGCCTTTCATGGCTAATCTTCCCCTTTTAGCATTCTAGACATTATACTGAAATACTGTTTTTAATTTGATTATAAAGTATTGGACTTCAGGACCACCAGTTTACAGCGGATATCTTTGGAGGTGATAGACATATATATGTATGTGTGTGTGTGTGTGTGTGTGTGTGTGTTGTCTATGTTTGCATACTGTCACGTCCTTCCTGGGCCCCAGCTCAGACATTCTGCTGCTAATAAAGAGGGTGCATGTGAGAGTCTGAGTGTGGGTGTGTGTGCGGGTTTGTAGATGTAGCCCTTGCCTGACCGTGGCCCTGTCCAAGTCTTAGCATGCTCATTTATAGCCAAGCAGTCCATCAATCTTAATAGAGGAGAGAAGTGCAAAGAGCCGATGAAACGCCAGACATGATCACTATTCTCTCAATGGGGGCAAGGAGAGAAGGAGGAACACGGGGAGGGAGCCAGGCGAAGAGATGACAGGGGAGATGGAGGTGGCAGGGCGAAAGAGCACTGAGGGAGTGAAACTGAGGAGGGAGGGAGTAAGTAAGAGGGATGGGGTGAGAAATAGAGAGGTCACAACTTGTTTATTCCTGTTGGTGATAATAATGATCTGATCTGGTGTCTTCCATCCGTGTCTCTCGTGCTCCTGCCACTGCAGACACACACAAAGTGCTGAAGAGTCAAGGTTTCAGTTGCATTACAACACACTGATACTTTCTGTTTATATTTCTTGTTCATATTTCTTATTTTGGTAATCAATTTTCATGTAAAGGTGGACTAACACATGCTGCTTTGCCAGCATAGTTGGAGGGGTCACATGCTGGGCATCAGATCACACTGTGCTCTGAGTCCTGGTCCTGGAATGGGGCAGTGTGTGTGTGTGTGTGTGTGTGTGTGTGTGTGTGTGTGTGTGTGTGTGTGTGTGTGTGTGTGTGTGTCAGTGGGGGCAAGAGCACTGCTGAGGGGTGGGGAATGGCAAGAGGATATTTGGCAATGTGCTGCGAGCCTGTGCTGACACAGTACACTGCATCTTCATGCAACAACGGAACGATCACTGCTAGTTTCAAGACAGATTCAGAAAGGCATAATTTACAGTTCATAACGTGCCCCTAGTTGAAGAGAATTTTGCTTTTCCTTTAATAATCACCTGAAAACAGATATGGGTACGTCACAGCAAAAATGGTGAGTTTTTTAAATGGACTGACAATGAGGTGGAGTTGTTGCTGCAATTAACACAAAAGTACAGACTGATATTAATCTTTAATAGGGCTGTCAAATTAAGAGCAAACAAAACAACTGCTGTATAATGCCCTAATTAATTGGTCACATGACCAAAATGTGTCATCGTTTCCGATGTGACGCAAAAACGGCGTTTTCAAATGTATCCGCTTTGGAGAACGTTTTCAAAAAGCTCTGTTTTCCTTGACCATAGACGCCGTCTCAGTGTGGATGGAGAGAAAAAGATCAGTGTGGACATGGCCTAAATATCTTGGCAATTAGCCATAAAATGGGTGTCAAAAACATTAGCAAATCAGCCTTCATGCCCGATTTAAATATTCTCCTCCCTATAGTTTGCACCTTCAGAAAAGAACTAGGAAAATCTTGCGTCCCACCTCCTACATGCAAAACTGTCACTGTCTCACTGTAATTATTACCAGCACTTTTATTACCCCAAACCCAGTTACCATTAGTAAATCTGGCCCTATATGTAACAGAATGCCTTAAACCTGATTCACAAATGTGATTCTAAAAAGAAATTTGATCATATAAAAGTTTATAAGAAAATGACTTCACTGCTCCTCTGATTTATGACATTTTCCTGATGAGTTTTTAGTCTGAGTTGCTAGTTTTAGACCGTCTTTACAGTCCAGTGTCTCAGTTTGATAAATGTAAAACTCCAGGGTGTAAAACAGTAGTCCACATACCAATGGGCGACATCATGGTGTCTCTAGTTTCCTCTTTTATACAGTTTATGTAGTTACTGAGCTTTAGATGTGCCAGTAAATACATTTTATTACTTTTGGACACATTTTAAGTTTAGCTTAACAGTTTTATATTTAACTAGTTTACACATATTTTTGCAATCCACAAACCCAATAGACCCAAATAAAGCCATTGTTTGGCACAAGTTTAAAAAATAGTGCCTGATTTGTCTTATTGTTGGATGAGATGTGTTAACTCTCTGGACTACTTGGCAAGATAAGTCAAGCTCACATCAAAGCAGTTCAAATATTTAAAACCCTATTCATGTCTTGTATATTTTGCCTGCAGGTCTGAAAGCCAGGACCACAGAGGGCAGTGCAGTGAGGTAAACCTGGGAACGCCTGTAACAGCTGTGAGAAACCATCAGATCTGCCATTCCTCACACTTCAACAGCCAACAAGAGAGCGATTTATGGCGGCTTGAGAGTGAGAAAAAGAGCCGGGGAGGGAAAAATAGGACAGGCAGGAGAGAAGGAGACATAAACAGAGAGAAAAACTGAGAAAGAAAGAAATAAACACAGAAGGAATATGAGGAGTTGAAAGGAAATGTGATAAAGCAAAACAAAATGACAGAGAAATAGATAAATAGGCGGAAAACAAGGAGCAGGAGGGACAGAACGAGACAGAGAGAGCAAGACGGTTGACGAGGAAAGCAAAGAAGAGACATGGTCTCCCCTAGATCCACTAAAGACACAAAAATGTCAGGTTGTTACACAGACGAAGTGTGCACACAGACATCGAATCTCTGAAACACACACCGGCCTTTTACAGTAAGTAATCAGACAAGCAGGACAGCTGAGCAGATAGCCGCACAGTTCTGCAGCTGACAGACACGACAGCCCCCCTAATGACAGGCTTAGATGCTCCGGTACATCTGTTTCTTCAGCGTGCTTTGAGGACACTGATTAAAAGTGACTTACTGTCTTTTACAGCAAGGCCAAAGTGCAGGTAAACTACAGAATCATGTTGAAATGGCACTAAACAGTGCACGTGTAGATGACTTTGCACCGTCCAGGTGAGAAACACCCCCAAAGCGATCCAAACTGCTGCCCCAAGACATGAAAGATCTCCCTCAGCTGCTCCCCTCCAACATCTAACATCCACCTATTTCCTGCTGTCACTTTCTCGAGTTCTTTGTGCTCGTCTGCGGTGGGTTGGCGGTGCGAACACTTCGTTTATTTGGTCTTTTAATACAAGCTGACCCCTGTCCCCTGATGTGTGTGCATGTGTACGGGAGCGCATGTGGGTCCAGAGAGCACTCTCCCATGACAACTACGTCAACGACCCAGAGACGGTGTCGAAAGAAGACCACACCACACGGGGAGAAAGAACACATCAACTCAACTTTAGCACATATACGCTCATATATCCGACGCAGCAGCGCGGCACATAGAAGAATATGTGTGTGTTTATGTGTGTTTTAGTCTTGAGGAAATCTTCGGCATGTGTTAGACGAATCCCCGGGGTTCACGGTCGACTCTGATTGGCCGGTAGGTTTGCTGTGTTTGTTTCCACAGCGACAGAGCTGTCACTGCCTCCTGCCACCCAGGTAGAGCTGTCGATCAGCCTGGCTCTCAGCCAACCACATGCAAGCCTCACCGCAACCAATAAAAACTCACAACCTTTATTTAACAATTATTATGAAGCAATTTTGTTAGTACTGAGATAAATAAGAATACAAACCTGTATACTTTTATTCTAAATTATTGAAATGTCAACAGAACTTCTGCTTTATGGGTAAACAACACGGGATCTAGAAGGTAAGTACAAAAAAAAGAAATGCTTAACATTATGGGGAATGAAAAGAATTGTATAATGTGACATTTATGTGCCACAGGAAGCTTTTTTATATACTGGGACAACATTTTGGGTTATTTTGCTTCAGTCACGTCTTCTTTCAGACCCAAGGAAAGAAAATGTCCAAAATAAACATTTAAGTGTTAATTTTCTTTCTTATTTTGTCTATCAGAAAAATGTTACATGATTTAAATATAGAAAATATTTAAAATAGTACAAGGCATGTTCAAAAAAAGTCCCACTTTAAGTCATTTCAATTTTTTAAAAAATGAAAAACATGACTGAATTTTTGTATAAATTAGCTTTCTAATTTTAGTCCATCAGTATGCTGAAGGTTTGCTTACACATCCTTTGGAGTTATAGAACATTTTCTTTGTTCATAAAACTACATTTTGGGGGTTGTCATTATCTTCTAATTCTTCAAATATTAAAAGCGATCTGTAAAAATCTTCACTCATGAGGCAATAAATGAAACGTGGCTTCACGATGTAGTTTGGGGCCTATTTTTACATTAACATCATTTGCAAATGGAACGCCAACACAATGTCTTTCTTTAAAATAATGCCAAAGTGAAGACTGGATATGGAATATAAAAACTATGATGCTACTGTGTGCGGCCCAACAGCCGATCAATCCTCTTTTCAATTTTTCAAGTTTTATCAGACAGTTATGTTTTAAGCAAACCATTCATGGCTTCATCTAAACAATTTCCAGTTTTATATATTCACAAAACTAGATGATGAAAGCTGTTTTTCATTAAATTCAAATCAATTTTATTTATACATCGTCAAATCCCTGCAGCATCTGCACTTTTTGTATTATTGTAAGGTAAAGACCCTACAATGATACATGTGCGGGTGAGCAGCGTGGCATTACTTTAAAAATCTCATATCATTTAATTTAATATGAAGCTTGATTTCTGTTAAGTTTTAAGTCCAAACCATCTAAAAGATGCCATAAAAGATCTCATCCTCCCACACACGGCTGACAGCTACATGCAACGTGTTGGCCTGATGCAGACAACTGTAAGCCTGTCAACATAGGATAAAGTCTCTGTAAATGATTGAAACTGAACTAGTGACCTAAGGATGTCGTCTATGATGGCGCTACAGTCCTTCGCTCTACCAGCTGCGCAATCAAAGGGTCTGAAATGCTACATTTGTAAAACAAAATGATCTAATCATGACTTCAGCTGTATAAAAGTGCATCGCTAATCACAAGCAGCAGCGAGGTTTAACCAGATGGGCGGACTGTTCGACATATGAAGGGATCTGACTGTCTGTCTTGGGCCTGCAGGAAAGTCAATAAAAAACAATTAGGTATTTTCTCACTCTTAAGCGTTTTATGTACTTCTACAAAGCAACAATGTGCAACACACAACAGCTGAAAATTAAATGTGACTGTATAACATGTTCTGTCTGGGTTTTATCTGTAATTCTTTGTGTTTCACTGGGAACGTTTGTGCTGGTGTGTGTGTGTGTGTGTGTGTGTGTGTGTGTGTGTGTGTGTGTGTGTGTGTGTGTGTGTGTGTGTGTTTCATGTTAATCTCTGTCCTTGCTCCGCAGTCACACACTCTGGTGTAAGCACGTAGAGCAGTTTGTCCCAAGCGGGCTACAGTATCTCCCTCAGTGTGTTTGTGTGCATGCTGGACTGAATACAGTAAAGCCTTTTCACTGTAACCACTGATCAATAATACTGATCAGAGGGCAAGTCATCAATACGCTTCCATCTGCTGCCGTTTGACCCGAGCAAATAAACGCCACACACTGAGGCCTGACTCCACACACCTACAGCTGCTGTGACCACACCCACCTTTACTTCACACCAGATACAGGGCTTCATACGAGGAGTAACAAATTAAAGACAACGTGGGACGTGGATGCAAGTCGGGGGCTCATTGTTCCTTTACCAGCCTTTACTCAAAACCCTACCCTTTGCTCATGGGCAGGACTACTCCAGGCTTCAAACTCATATGCCTGCAAAGTTCCATGACTGCATGATTGAGTGGAAACCAAACCAGTCATGGTGCCAAGGCTAGTAATTAAAGAGAACCATTGAAAAACACTGAAAAGATACCCACACCCACTGGTCTACAGTATAAACCCCTCATTAATGCATTGAGCCGGATGTTGCTGTGACATCTCCCTTTTTAGGCATGACCCCAGCAGACGACCCTAGAGAGGGATTAGTCTCTGATGATCCCTGGAAGTGTACACTACTCTCCATTCGACAACACCCTGCCGCTGCTAAACGCATCCTTTCCTTCTCTCTTTTTTACATCTGGTTTAGGTTCTGTGAGGGACAATTTTCATTCATCTTCTTGAATATTTTCTGCGCTAAACAGTCCCAAACCTGCAAAATAAATCCCCACAGCCAAAACAACCTCACTTTCAACCTAAGATCTGCCTTGCTTACCGCTTACACAAAGTTTTCCAGACGCCCCAGCCTCCTCGAGCCATCTACTAACACTCTATAGCCTTAGCTAGCCCCTGTGTAATCCCTCTGAAACCTAAACAAGTATATTTTGACTGTGGGGTTTGCAGAAAGGAAGCAGAGGTTGGATTTCCAGTTTAAAACCGACAAAAACATTCATGGGCGAAATCTGCGGAAATGAGCCTGTTAACATAACACACGTGCACATGCACACTTACACAGGTTAAGAAAAAAAGATTACTGATCACTTTTTATTATATATCTACAAATATGTAGGATATTTATTATTTTTTCGCACAAATAGGTGGATTCATCTAGATTAGAAGCTGGAACATTTGTTTAATATTTTTGTTTAATAATTCTGTGAATAAATAGAGACTATGCATTTAAAAAAGCATAGATGCTCTGGCATAGCGGATATATTAGATGCAGGATATTGAATGCGGAGCTGGCAGTAAGAAGGAAAAGAGGATGGCCTCAGAGAAGCATGAATCTATACATTTGTGGAGGAAAAAAAACACAGTAGTTATTCTCATTTAAAACAATGAGACATCACAGAATGACGTCGCTCAAACAACCAGCTTTTGAAGCCATAACATTTGGCAGTCGGTGTTTACTGGCACACAATTTAAATGTTGTCTTTCAACTGAAAGAGCCTGCTAACACCTTGTCTAAAGTCTCAGATGTCCTCATTATTTGGTAAATGTCCTTGTTAGTTGTTCTCACTTCACACACACACACACACATGAAGTACAGTATGTAAAGTATCTTGGGTTAGGCTTACACGATGCAATTTGACACCAAGCTACAAAACAGTTGCACAGCCAGGGGCGCACTATTTAGGTTACCACAGCATATCTCCAAGCTTGTCATTGTTAGAAGCTGATAGGCTGGCATTTTGTTAGATGGTATTAGATATTTTTTAGCTCGTGCAAATTCATTTGGCATGCACGCTGTTCTGTTTGCACCTCCTTAGCATTTAAATATCAGCAAATGCACGTGTACGTATTTAAGATTTATTCAGCCTCTAAAGTACTTCTGGGTTTTTGGTGTGAAGCATTTTCAGAACAGGGACAGACACTCGTGTGAGAAAGCATCTTTTCCACTAACTTTAACAGATTATAACCGTAATCAACTGTATTCAACAAAAGACGGTTGTAGCCTTAAAAGTGTCGATGCCCAACAAAACTGAGACAGCATTGCATTTGTTGAGGTTTTTGAACACGACAAAAAAATTTCCGTATTTCAGATGGAAGCTGACAGATTCATCCCTCTTCTTCCACTTTTCTTATTAGCATATTGATAAGCTAACAGGTTAGCAGAACAAAAATCTTTTACCTTTCATCAAAAGTCTCTCACATAGATCATTCCTTTAATTCCTTCATACATTTATGTAGCTCTACAATTTGGCTACATTAGTTACAGATAGTTCTATAAATTATGAAATATGCAACTAACTCCTCCTGCCTCACTCCTCACCAGCTTGCTAACAGCCTCATTGGACTATTGTGTTTATATGGTGCAAGTTCTACATTGTGCCCACAGATATTATTACAATATTACCATTTCTGGGAAGATGCATGATGTAGACATGGAGCATAGAGCTGAGCTGTAGCTACTGTGTAGACTGAACACAATATTATAAATCAAGCTTTACAAAAATGGGTTGTTTTCAAATTGAGAAATGCTATCGTCGCCTAGCCTGTCTACTCTCTGTGTGTCAGTTCCACTGTGATGGGAGAGAAGGAAACACAAAGTAAGGTGAAATATGAGTCCATGTAAACAGTGTAAGCCTTTAACATGGGTACTTTATCAAAGAGGAAATATTGTGTTGCTAGCTTCCCTTCGCGTTGCAGTACTAAGGCAGAAAAAAGAAGCCACAGCTTTGAGTTCCTACTTTCTCTTCCAGCACACACACACACACACACACACACACACACACACACACACACACACACACACACACACACACACACATATATATGTATATATATAGATATAGATATAGATAGATATATAGATGTAGATACACATTTGAAAGAGGTTGTGCTTGATTGGAAACTGCTTTTACAAGGGCAGATGCAATACACAGGAACTACCTTTGTCCATTGTATGTCAGCTTCACTGTACGTGTGTGTGTGTGTGTGTGTGTGTGTGTGCGTGCGTGTGTGTGTGTGTGTGTGTGCCCTTTTATCTTTTCACAGAGACTTATGGGTACCTCCCCACAGCCGCAACTTTTCCCAGCTGTATCATTTTGATAACTGAGTGGTTGTGAATGCATTCCTTTGTTTCTATTTCCCTATAGAAAGCACATGTGTGTCAATTGTATGCGTGTTAGCATAACCCATCTATTGAGGCCAATATCAGCCACGCAGGTGTGAAGGTGTGAAGGAAATGAAATAAACCACCTGTGAATGCTTCACTTTGCGCACCTGTGAATGAGAAACTGTGCATATTAAATGTGTGAGCAAGTGTCTGGTATCAAACTGCCACTTCTATGACGTCTGTGACGCCTGTGCTAAAACGCCATAGCGTTTCACACTTTATCAAAAGAGAAAATCACATTAAAACATATTAAAATTGTTGCTTTTCATTGACTTTCTTTGAGGTGGGGTGGGGGTGGAGTGTGATGACAGGAGAGTGTCCCAGATTGGGGGGAGGGCAGCAAGGACGGAGAGGGGTAACTGGTTATTACAGGCATCCAGAGAGCAGGACAGATGGTTAGACAGTGGTCAGGGTTACACAGCAAAATGCTGTAAAACAGATATGTGAAAACCATGTGTGCGTCACCTAGGAATGCACACACACATGCACTCTCGAGCAGACACAAATATATGTACACCCCTCACACTTATGAATTCCTGTTCACATTTGCACACAGGCATGACGAGGCGAGAGGCTTGGAAGTAAGAAGATAGACTTGTAGTTTAGTTTTTTTTCCCCAATCAGAAAGAAAGACAAATATTTTCAATCATTTTTAACTCTATAAGCAGCGTCCGCCACGCACATCCAAAGTTTGAAATCCTACTTAAATACGTGAAGACTAGAGTGCTTTTGTTTCCTTCCTGAATCCACTCGCATGAGGACAAAACATAGACAATCAGCCCAGATCTTAAAAAGAGCAAAATGACTCCAAGTAGCATCAACAACCTTTTTTTCCCGGCTCTGCTGTCAACACCCTCAGGATCCGGGTGACACATCAGTTCACTAGAACCACAGACAGGCGCCAAGGACGAGCCTAATCTGCTCGCTCATCTGTCTCTCTTTCTCTGCCTTCATCTCTTTAACTCTCCGCGTCTCTGGATTCTCTTCACTCACACCCAAGCTTACACTTACACCTGCAGCGAGGCGAGACTATCCGAGGTGGCATCTTTACGGAGGCAGGAGAGTAGATGAAACTGGCTGAGAGAAGAAGCTCCATCTGTTTCATCTGTAACCTGTTGCTGTGTGGTGGTCACTGTTGGTTTCTGGCTGTTTTGTTTAGACACGTACGCTGCCTGTGTTTGTGCATATTGTTTGTTTACAGTTGTGGTTCTGTGTGTCATGAGTATGTGTGCGGGTAATATCTGGGAAGCAGAGGTTACTCTCAGGTCAGGTTAACACCTTTTTTTTAAAATTACATTGTGACACTAAAAAATTGCCAGAATTAAAATATTTGCTATCATCATAAACACTATATAAAGTTTAGTCGACGCACAGGTGCCCCAAACCTGCTTTCATTCCATTCAAATCAACCCAGATCACAACAACAGTTGCCTCAAAGTGTTTTAGATTGTAAGGCAGACCCTACAATAGTACATACAGAGAAAAAACCAACAATCACATGACCCCCTGTGAGCAAGCACTTTGGAGACAGTGGGAAGGAAGAACTCCCTTTTAACAGGAAGAAGCCTCCTGATACAATGCTAATGGAAGGCTAATCCTCTGGTTCAACAGTTTATTTATATAGCACTATTTAAACAACACTCACCTCCAGGTGTTTTTATATTGAAAGGTTGTCGGATACAGAAAAAACCTACATGTAGCAACAGTGGGAAGGAAAAACTGCCTTTTAACAAGAAGAAGCCTTCAGCAGAACCAGGCTCAGGGAGGTGAAGCCATCTGCTGTGACCGACTGCAAGTGAGGCGAGAAACAGTCGGACTGGGATCTTTGTGTATAAGAATCATGGCAGTGGCTTGGGAAATTTATATATACAGCTTGGCCGAAATAAGGAAATGTAGGTTTGGATTTAATGTTAACTAAAAGTTCAGAGCTTTAACCCGTATAAAACACAGTTTTTGGTAATACAGTATTTTACAGCTGTTTTCTGAAGTTATGTACACAAATCTGTGAAATGTACATGGATTTTCAAATTATAATGTACTTTATGTGTGCAATGAATCCATTTATGCTTTTTTTCTACTGGCCAATGAAAGCCAATAAGAGAGGGCAAAAAAATAAAGCAAAGGAAATGAAGAATCAGGTCAATAAAAAGCTCCCATCAGGAATGACTTACTGAGTCTCCTGTCACCGCCTCATGTTAGTGCTCTTCATTCCCACGACCAAGACGCTGCAGGACATGCTGCTGGGAAGGATACGGCGTTCGGATACCAATGTAGCATGAGCCCTTCTTGCAATAAGAACCATACAGACAATAAGACAAGCGTATACGTACGCAGTGAGTGTGTATGCGCGTGCATATTCATGATATCATCTCCCACTGCTGCTGTTTCCCACACCTCTCCATCCGGTTTAGACCCACGACCAAATAAACAGCATTCACACTCCATCCGAGTCCACACACACACACACACACACACACACACAC
>NW_005187414.1:3254814-3261999 GCF_000239375.1 Pundamilia nyererei
CACACACACACACACACACACACACACACACACACACACACACACACACACACACACACACACTCACCTATATGCACAAATACAAAACCTTGTGTGAGTAATTGAAATAAAACAGAGTGTGGGCAGAGGTTATGATGGTTCCGGCAATATGCCATAAAATCTGCTCACCCACAGAAATATGGTCTCTCTCACTCTCCCTCCATCTTTTCATACATGGATTCACTTGTCATCAATATATGTTTAACATCTAACAAAAATACCTCTGTGTGTGGATTCTTGTTGGACTTTTAATGAACCCTAACAGTTCACCTTTTCTTACTTTTCAGCGTTTCTGTGTTGAATTGTGATGGTCTAGTATGACAACATCATTGGGGCTTTAAAATAATAAATATGCCAAGAGAAGGGCTGCTGAACTGAGTTAATGTCATGTAAGGTTTATAGCTGACTGTACAATGTAAACACATGCCATGCCAGTCCTCTGAGATATGGACATGTGGCTACACAGTGATATGGCTGAGAGCTAATATCTACGTTTTGGAAGAAGATAAAGATTTCCAGATTTTTTTTCTTTAGTTTTATTTTTAGTGACCCGGTGCAATTAAACCCTGCGGCTTACATGTAAAGAATAAATGCAAAAGTCATGGAAAAGCATAATTGAGATGTAAACCTAATATAAAGGGAGCTAACTCAACTGTAGTTAAAACTTTAGATGATCTGATCTGCTTCAGAAAAAGGGTAACCCCCCCAACACCACCAGCACCACCCAGCAGTCTCCCTCTTCCTCTCATTTGCTTTCTCTCAGTGCTAATCTAAATTCCTCATGAACACCTTCCATCAGGCGGCTGATGATCCGTGCAGAGCGCCCTCCCTGACGAGTTTCATCACGGCTCCAATACACATAGACACTTACATGCAACACACACTGCATTGAGCCGCGAGCCTTGACCTTTGACTTCATCGCCCATAATTCCACCGTGTTTGGATCCCACACACACTGGCCTCTGAGCGCTAACAGATAAATCCAGAGGACTTTCACCAACATAAATAGGAGAGGCACACACAGACACCACAAGGCAATGGTGTGTGCGCATGTGGCCAGGACGGTTCTCCCCTTTGAGACTCAGATTTAATTTAGGAGCACAGCTACGACTCTCTTGACTGCCATAGGCGTCATGCCCTGTAACGACACGGGGGCCAACGGAAGAGAGCACGGGAGAGCGTGCAGACATTTGTGAAAGTTTGAGGCTAACAAGTCTAAGGTAACTTTTTTCAGCCGGTAAAAACAACGGCACAGGCACCAGGCCTCTCATTTTTTCAGACTAATATGCCGCAAGCTTGTATTTGTGCTCAAAGATTCCTACATGCATAAGTAGAACAGTCTGCTCATTTAGCTCAGTAATATTGAACTTTTATAAAACATAAAAAAATTACAGAGTTTAAAAAAAGATCAAAACTAAAAATATCTCTTCTAAAAATTGGATTTGTGATTAATATAAATGTTACCAATGAGCAAGTTCAGAGTGCTGCTATAAAACGCTAGATTTCTCTTTCTTCACTTATTTTTAAACCTTTATTTATTTTTTACTGTTTCTTAGCATGAAAAGTGTGGAGAGGAACAAATCCAGTTATGCTCTTTTGATTGCATCGGCGCACGTTATCCAGATCTGCAGAGAGTGATGGTTTTTGAGTTACACGGTCAAAAATATAAAATTAGTAGCTGGACGCAAAATGTCTGCATCAACCTCCTCACGTTGTCGTCTCTGTACATGTACCGTCTCACCTCAAATCCAATTAGAACAGAGTGTGTGTTGCGTGCATGCGGGCTGCATGGATGGATACATATAGCATGCCTCCAAAAAAGCATGTACATCCGCGTGTGTGTATGTGCGCTTGCATCTGTTGTTTCTCTGCCTATATGAGTCTAAATGGGGCCGTGTTTAAGCCTTGTAAACACTAAACATAGTGGGGCTGTGACCAGCACTCTGCCACGCTGCTTTTGATTAGCAGGTTACAACAGAGTGATCAGAGACAGCCAGGCGAACGGAAACCAGAGAATGTGTTTTATGTGGACCTTATTTTAGCATATATTTCCCAGAATTAGCTCCAAACGTGGCGGGGGTAATTTCAGACACGGGGATGTAAATGCTAAATATAACACGGCAAACATCTAACAGATGCAAAGACAGAAACTAATAAAATGCGAAGGTTTCCTTGCCAAGTCTGTACATAAATGTGCATTGATGTGGAGCGCATCCGCACCCACCCAGAAAAGGCGCACACATGTAGCAGATGATGTGGGGGCAGCATAGATGTTGCTATAAGCGTTTCCTGTAAAACAATTTTCCCTGAAAACAAACTTCTAAAAGATGATCATAGACATAAACAAGATGCCTGAAATACAAGCATGTGTGCCCATTTCTATTTGTGTCTGTGCAACAGCTCCGGCTAAAAAACCCACTCTGACCGAAGCTCTGAGGTGTCTCATTATCAAGTTCAGAGAGTTCCTACCATACAGAGGTGCTAACCAAGATGCCGTGGAAGGATCAAAAGGGGTCTAGACTGAGCAGCCTATTACCACTATAAACAACCACGCACACACACACACACTCAAATCTTCAAGTACCTCTTACCCCCCGGATCAGCCCTCTTTGTGCTTCTGTTGCCCTGTTGTTTATGTCTGTCAGCAACTTCCCCTACACACACACTCCAGCACCACTGGCACAAGAGCATATAAGGAGTCAAAATAAAGTTATCTGAACGTAAACATGGACATATCGCAAAGACTGGGAACGAAGGGAGGAGGAGGATGAAAGAAAGGGGGCGAAGCCAGGGAGAATTGTTATCTGTTGCCATCAGCGAGAGAAAGAAGGTGTTGAAAGGAGAAAACCCCAAATCCTACACATCTGTATCTGAAAGAGCAGGAAATGCACATTGACACAAAAGGAAATTAACACCCCGTAACCACAAAGCACATTAGGGCAAAAAAAAAAACCCAAGAAACCGCTACAGGTTGGGGCAGATGCCATGGGTGTGTTTCAGCAGCAGCCAGTGAGGCGTAGAGGTGACACCATACAGTCAGGATTACTGATATAATTACACTAACACAGGCAACACAACACTGTGCAGCAGCAAGAATCACAGAGTCAGGGAACGTTGTGTGTGAGAAAGCTAACGGCCAGGCTGCGACAGCTTTGTATAAAACCATCAGAGTGTGGGGCAGGAAAGGCCAAATCGCTTACATATTTTAAAGACTTCAAGGGGGGAAAGAGAGGAAATGAGTGGAGGGGACTAACAAGGGCTCTACGTGAGTGTGTTGTGAGGGTGACAGCATGCTGGCAACACCTCCAGAATTAACACCTTATTATTCACACATACATCATTATGTGTGTGTGTGTTTTTGTGTGTAAGGAAGCAAAAGAAGGGCCGTTATTCGTCCTTTAAAAGTTTTGAAATCGTTCTTTTCACAGACCTTGAAGAGAACTCAAGTCCGAGCACTAAACTGTATTTTAGTGAAAGTGATGCGGACACTTGCATGAGGTGAAATTAGGTTTAAACGAATGATTTGCTGATGCCGTTCACAGGAAGTGAGATTAGATTTGACTGACTCATCAAAGCAAGTCCCCTGTTTGACCTGCTCCCCTCAGGCAGGAGGCTCCGGTCCATCCGCACCAGAACCTCTCGCCATAAGAACAGTTTCTTCCCCTCTACTGTCGGACACATGAACAATAACCGTATGACTGTTCCCACCACTAACACATGACCCTACGCTGTGTTCACTGCATCATTTCATGTTTGGCACTGATCACCACCTGCACTCATGTATATATCATGTATATATCTATCTATCTACTTAGCACTTTTAATTCTTATTCTTATTTTTATATTTTTATGACAGTATGTTTGCACTGAAGCACCGCAGCAATTTCCTAATGTTGTAAACCTGCTCAACATTTGGCAATAAAACCCTTTCTGATTCTGATTCTGATTCTGATTAGTGCTTAAAAAACCTACTGCAAGAAAAAAGATGATCTTTCACAACAAACACAGCGTTTCCTCAGATGATTCCCAGACTGACGTGTTTCAGTTTTCAAATAATACGAGCAAGGTTCGGTTGCGTTCAGCGCTCTGTTCACATCGTCCATTTGAAACATGCAGCCTTTTCAACATTTACCCTCAGCTTTATGGTGCATGATAACAAAAACACAGGAATCATACGTAATTTAATAAAACTTTTCCTTCACTGCGTTTGAGGTGGGGGGCACACAAGAAGGGCTGATGCTTTCTTTATGAGGCACGGCAGCTCTGCGTGTTTACTGAGTAGACCAGGAAACTGGAGATGGACCATGATCTCCCCTTCCTCTATGCAACTCCCTGTGTGAGTACAGACCTAATCATCACCCGACCTAAATCTGTACCCCCTCACAGCCACGTCACGCATGCAATTTCAATGTTGCATGCAGGGCTAACCAGTTAGCAAACCTGTAAAAATGTGCCTCAGTCGTGTGTTAAATGTGTCTTAGCTTAATTGATGATTGTATTAATGATCAAACTGATACATATCAGTGGATTCAGCAAGCTGGGATCATAGGTTATAATGGTCGCTGCCACTTCCTCTAAACCCTGAGTCATTTATAACAGCAACTCAACAGTTCCCTCTCACAAACTCCACTCCTCCTCCTCTTCTCACCGCTCCCTCCCTTCCCTAACCTCTCTCCTTCTATCTCTTCCCCTGCACCTCCCTATCGCCCGTCTCTCCTCCCCAGTCCTGCAAAAACTGTGTGAATAACTTCAACCTTCATACACAGAGGAGATAAGTGATAAGTGTGTGTCCGTGTGTGTGTGTGTGTGTGTGTGTGTTTATGAGTGTAATTAATGAGCTTGTGGGGGTGAGGACATCGTGTCAGACGGCTGTCTCCATGTGCAATCAGTTGTTACCTTAGAAACACAGAGAAGAACCAGATTTTCATTACAACACAACGCAAATCTTTGGCGGAGGCAGACAAGCAGCCGCTCTACTTTTTCCAACATTTATCCTGTTGCTGACCTTTTAATTGCACACAATCAGGGAGACGGATACACTCGTTTATCTTCTTCGTGGCTTTCCTCTCTGTGATATCACAAAGTCTATCCTGAGTCCTTGATATCCACAGCTATTAGCCCCAACTTTGGGGATTGCTCACTGTAGCTGGCTCTGTCCGGCTGCTGTCTGTTCGGTGAGGCCGCCGTTATTTATCACCCAAAGTTAAAATGGAGGGGGGCTCGCCCGGCGCCCGAGCCTTATTAGTGAGATTTACAGTGTGCAGGAAAAGCTCTCATGGGGGGAAACTCTGCTCTAAGCACCATCAGCTGTTCATCAGATAACACCCAGAGCAGTACATGGTCCATGCATGGGAGCTCAAACACATACACAGAAAGGTACAGCGGAAACGTGCCAATTTCCCACTGGGTTCAAAACATGGACCGCAGTGACCTTTCCACTTGTGTAGCGGCTGTTGTTGATGGAGTTCAGTATGATTTTTCTTTTCTTTTCATCCCATAAACGCACTCATAACATTTTAATTCATGATTGTTTTATAATCTTAATCTTTAAAGTAATAAAGTTAATTATATTTTACCAGTATGTTGCTTTCTTTCTGTTTTACTATGAATGTCAAAAACATATGTGGTGACTGCCAGCAACATACGTTGTCCATGTTCACTGTAGATTTTTAAGCGGTATCATCATTTTAATTGCATCCCTTCTAAAATCAGCAAAGCACAAAAGAGGTTTTAATACCCAGCACTGGTGCGATGAGAAGACTCGTGCTGACACAACTAATGGCAGAAAGCCAGTGAGGGATCAGGTTATTCACAGTTTTCTGTCATGTGACTTACGTGGCGCCCTGAAGGCCAAACACTGTTAGAACACACCCCACAGAATAATATATATATGTGAGCAAAGTGCACATTTTGGGTCCACATACACTAACTTATTGCAGTATTTCTGTTCTCTTGTAGACAATGTGATGATAAAAGGATGTAAAATTTTAGACAGTGATATGTATTTTAATGTGAAAGGGTCAATACACTGATTTGATATCAGTTTGATTGATGGAAAACTGTCAGTTTTTACGATTACATCATAGAAGCTATGTTAGCAACATTAGCCTGAAAACAGAAGTGACATGTAAACAAACTAGACTAAAGATAGTTTATCCCCCCCCCTCCCCCAATAAGGTAATTACCTTATAAGCAAGCACACATCAGTAAAATGAAATGTGATGAAAGTAGAGGCCTCACAGGGGAGGTATCTTAGATCCAGGAAGTCAAGATGATATTTCATTATTGCTCATTTACATAGTTTGACTTGTTTATCAAAGAACACACCTTGTAAAGCTGCAATTAATTCTTTACTTCTTGCTTGGCATTAAATCAATCAGTTAAAATAAAATCAACAAAACTTGGAAAATATCCTGGATGTGACTGAAAAAATGCTAAATTAAAGGTGTGAAGAAGTTTGGCATGTTTACTTTTGTTTTTTCTTTGTAGATGAACTTTAAGTGTGTGTCAATAGGGATCTGCAGAAACAGGTCATTGGTATTTGTTTGGTGAACATTAAAAAGAGCTATAACACTGAGATTTGAGAGGTAAATAGCAGGATATCCTTCATTTTGTAAGCAAAGGTTAGAGATGATTAGCAAACATTAATGTAAGGTTTCCTCCCACAGATCTATGAGGAGTTCCTGTAGTCAGTGTCAAATACAGTAATATCTTGATTAGATTAACAAAATCTTGTCCCATAAATCTAACCGAAGCATTTTGTTTCTAACGTCTGGTAAAATATTCCTAAATTTTAAATGACCCACCAATGACAACCCGAGGAAGAAGGAGGAACTCGTTGATCTGTTTAGTCACAAGTTGCCACTTTGAGAGAGATTTGCTGGAAGCTCAGCCACATTGACTTTTACGCTGTGTTCATACAAATCAATCAAATTAAAAGTAGATTAATTTGATCATCAATAAAACAGACAGCAGCCTGATAGCAAACATAAAAAGCAAGCAAATCTGTCACACAGCCAACTTGTTCAGCTGAACAACCATCCTGCGATCGTGGCTCAAGAGTTCGCCTTGTAATCGGAAGGTTGCTGGTTCGAGCCCCGGCTTGGACAGTCTCGGTCGTTGTGTCCTTGGGCAAGACACTTCACC